>NW_017306801.1:480166-507386 GCF_000935625.1 Nanorana parkeri | reverse complement strand
GAACTGCACGTTTCAGGCATGGGGGAGATAGGAATTCCACACCCCTGCTGCCCCTCTACTCCCTGCTGCCCCGAGGCCGGGCCTTGGTTGGCCTTGTGGGAAAGCCTGCCATTGTTCGCGTTCCGGACGCACATCAGCAATGTATATATTACGCTGCCCAAAATCCTTGCTTGCATGTAAGTATATGGCCAACAGGAAGGAGTTACAATAACAAATGACAACAGACTATAATTCCCATTGGGTTCAAATATAATAGATAGCAGGAGCCTTCTTCATATATCTAATACAAACTGAGGACATGTAATTGGTTTATAATGTGTGAAAATCAGGGCGACATCTGAACGGCTGAGAAACGCATCAAGGAGGAGGACATGGTGATTCGAGTGACATAAGACAACAGACCCCCGTGGACTATTTGATTTTCCACACCCATCCCCCTTGCAGTTGTCCCTAATCACCAAGTGACCGACCACCCAGCCAGAGTCACATCTCCACCTGTCGTAGCCGGGACAGTGAAGGAGCCGTGACACAGGTAATGTACACAGACACCGAAAATGGCTACAACGTGTCCGAACCTATTTATAAAGACGGCCGTACAGCGGGAGAATTGTGTTCAGAAAATTCTTTTTTGGGAATGTTCATTCAATCTTCTAAAATTTTGGGTCAAATTAATGATCGTTTTCGACTGTAGTGATGGGGGGAAAAAACAGAAGGAGATAGATAGAACATTTTTCTCGAACAAACAAAATTCTAACAGTGAATGTGGTTTTCGTCCGGGGAAACTCCATTCATTTCCTAAACTGAATTAAAGTCGAAATTTAAGTTTAAAAACCCCCCGAAATTTCGATTGGCATTCACCAAGTCTCTGATGGAAATATCCAATGTTCTGACCAGCGCTATGAAGATCTACCACTGTATGGCTGGATTAAAGAATGCAGACTCCGCCTACTTTTCATTTCACACTTCTTTTCTTTTTCATTCATTTTTATTTCATTTTGAAATATTTTTTCTCTGTTTCCGTTCTCATATCTTTCCACCCATTTCCTATTATCAGTCCTCATTTCTCAGATTCTTTTCTTCTTTAGGACCTAATTGCACTTGTACATGCTGGCAACTAGTGATGGGCCGAACACCCCCGAGTTCAGTTCGAGTTCGGGCTTTAGAACATGAAAAAAGTTTGAACTCGAACTTTGAACCTCAATGCAAGTCTATGGGGGCCAGAACTCTGAAAATCAATTGTCCCCATTCTGAAGGCTTATATGCAATTTATTGGCCATAAAAAGTGTATGGGGATCCGGGTACTGCCCTGGGGGACATGTATGGGGACCCGGGTACTGCCCTGGGGGACATGTATGTGGTGATCCGGGTACTGCCCTGGGGGACATGCATGGGGACCCGGGTACTGCCCTGGAGGACATATATGGTTGATCCGGGTACTGCCCTGGGGGACATGCATGGGGACCCGGGTACTGCCCTGGAGGACATATATGGTTGATCCGGGTACTGCCCTGGGGGACATGTATGGGGGACCGGGTACTGCCCTGGGGGACATGTATGGGGGACCGGGTACTGCCCTGGGGGACATGTATGGGGGACCGGGTACTGCCCTGGGGGACATGTATGGGGGACCGGGTACTGCCCTGGGGGACATGTATGGGGGACCGGGTACTGCCCTGGGGGACATGTATGGGGGACCGGGTACTGCCCTGGGGGACATGTATGGGGGACCGGGTACTGCCCTGGGGGACATGTATGGGGGACCGGGTACTGCCCTGGGGGACATGTATGGGGGACCGGGTACTGCCCTGGGGGACATGTATGGGGGACCGGGTACTGCCCTGGGGGACATGTATGGGGGACCGGGTACTGCCCTGGGGGACATGTATGGGGGACCGGGTACTGCCCTGGGGGACATGTATGGGGGACCGGGTACTGCCCTGGGGGACATGTATGGGGGACCGGGTACTGCCCTGGGGGACATGTATGGGGGACCGGGTACTGCCCTGGGGGACATGTATGGGGGACCGGGTACTGCCCTGGGGGACATGTATGGGGGACCGGGTACTGCCCTGGGGGACATGTATGGGGGACCGGGTACTGCCCTGGGGGACATGTATGGGGGACCGGGTACTGCCCTGGGGGACATGTATGGGGGACCGGGTACTGCCCTGGGGGACATGTATGGGGGACCGGGTACTGCCCTGGGGGACATGTATGGGGGACCGGGTACTGCCCTGGGGGACATGTATGGGGGACCGGGTACTGCCCTGGGGGACATGTATGGGGGACCGGGTACTGCCCTGGGGGACATGTATGGGGGACCGGGTACTGCCCTGGGGGACATGTATGGGGGACCGGGTACTGCCCTGGGGGACATGTATGGGGGACCGGGTACTGCCCTGGGGGACATGTATGGGGGACCGGGTACTGCCCTGGGGGACATGTATGGGGGACCGGGTACTGCCCTGGGGGACATGTATGGGGGACCGGGTACTGCCCTGGGGGACATGTATGGGGGTCCGGGTACTGCCCTGGGGGACAGGAATCAATGCAAAAAAAAAACCCTTTTAAAAAATACAATTTTTAAAGGAGCAGTTCACTTAAAGTGAAACAATAAAAACTAAATCTGTACCATGTATAGAACCTGCTGCAGCAAAACTGACATTTCTAAGAAAAAGAAAAAGCATCCGTTTCCGCCTCCCAAACAATACCAGACCCTTTGGGTCCTTTACAAGTGTACAGAGCAGCAAAATTTTGCATGGGGCCCTCTCTGCTGCCCCAAGGCCAGGTTCCTCAATGCGCCCCCCTACCCGCCACCCCCCCCATGGAGAATGGCAGACCTGCAGGCCGCATACAAGTGATCTTGGTGACATCGCTGGGATCACTTCTACAAAACAAGCGGTGGCTCCCCCGCTGTACATTTAGCTCTGCTTGCCCAAAGCAGGGCTAAATGTAGAAAACAACTACCCGCCTGGCGCCCGGAACTGCATGTCCTTGGCGTAGGGAGATAGGAATTCCCTATCTCCCGATGCTGCCTGCTATTCCCCTGCTGCCCCTGTACTCTCTGCTGCCCCGAGGCCAGTGTCTCAGGTGGGCTGGTCACACCCCTGCACACCTCTTACTTGTCAGCCCCGATCCACTGTCAGCCTCCTCTGTCGCCGGGCCGCGCCTCCTCCTCTGCTGCCGACGCCGGGCCCAGCCTCCTCCTCCTGTGCTGGCTGCACAGATCACTGACAGGTTGAAAGTGATCTGAACAGCGGCGCGTTCTCCTCACAGCCACCTGTGACAGCCATCAGCAGTGATGCCATAGCGACCCTGGCGGCCCGCACAGCATCGGGGGACCCCTTTGTTCCTCGTCCTGGCCCCCTTGTCCCCCCAGGCCCCATAGTGGCCGCAGCCAGAGTGACGAGGTTGCCTACCCCAGACAGTTTGCGCCCAGCAAGGTACATCCATACCTGTATGTGAGTATACGCTCAGCGCAGCATTTACCCACATACAGCTGCTGCCTATTGACATCTGTGGCTCCCGGGCAGAGTTTCACCCATTTTCTATGGAGTACAGACCTCTGCGCCCATGTGAATGAGCCCTAAATGTTAAAAAAAAAAACGTACCTTTCCACACAGGTGAAAGTCAACTATCCAAATTCCTCTTCTGTCCACTATTTTTACTAAGGGCATCCGGTGATCTGGCCGCTTCCTTGTCTCCTAAACCAGCCCCCCATTGATGTTGCGCCTCTGATGCTGCAGATGAGCTCTCAGGGCTCCATAGTACAGCCATTGTGTAAACAATATGATTCCACAGCTATAGAGCAAAGTGGGTGATTGATGTTGCGCTAGCCGGGGAGTGACATCATTTACACCAGGGGTAGCCAAACTTTGGCCCTCCAGCCGTGCTGAAACTACAAATCCCATGAGTCATTGCAAGACTCTGACAGCCACAGACAAGGCTGCTCCTATAATGAGGTAGCCTGAGGCTGTTGCCTCAGGCAGCATCTCTTTGGGTCAAGTAGGGGGCGTCAGGCACAGCCATGATTGCTCAGCTCCACAATGTTTGCAGCGTGCCTGCCGCCCCCCACGCCGGCCAGAGTTGCTAAGAGCCAGGAGGAGATATGTAAGGGCCATACACATCTCCCTGCCCGGCTCTTAGCAACCTGGGATGCTCTGGCCGGCATCCCACTCAGCTCCTGGCAACCAGTGATGTAATTGGTTGCTGGGGCTGAGCGGGACGCCCTGGCTGGTGTCTTGCCCAGCTCCTGGCAACCAGTGATGTCATTGGTTGCTGGGACTGTGCGGGACGCTCTGGCTGGTGTCTTGCCCAGCTCCAGGCAACCAGTGACCTCACTGAGCAGGACACCAGTCAGAGCTGGGTGGGGAGATGATACAAAAGTGGCACCCCCCAACCCCCTTAGCGTGCACCACCCATAGCGTGCATTCCCCCCTGGCTCAGATGGTGAATTGCTAGGGACTCCCCTGGTTTCCCCGCAGCTGGAGGGTCGATGTTTGGCACGACACAGGCCCAACCCAGGAGTCTGCAGGCTGTGCAGCTACGTCATTCCCACCAAGGCGAAAATTGTGGGAGTTGGGGGAAACAGAACAAGTAAAAAGGTATTTCCAAAATTTGTAACCTCGGGGTAAACCGTAATATTGGTCCAAGAAGAAAAGGAGAAGCGAGGTCGACTTTGAGCCTCTCCTTCCGTACACTGGACATTATTTTGTCCTCCTCCAGGGATGGCCCCCCTTTAAAAATAGAATAGATTTCCTCTTGGGAGTTATGTAAACACCGCGGCCGATATGTAAGTGGCGTCTCCATTTAAAGAAGTGGCCCTGTACATTTAGCTAAAGCCGGGTTTATTTTTAGCCCTCGTCTCAGATATTTTCTTTAAGGCCTGTGCCCCCCCCCTTCCCCCGCGCGGAGGGTTTACAGCGGGCGTAGGAGCGAGAGGTGCAGAACAGCTGATCCGAGTCGCCTGAGATGGAATGGAAGGAACAAGCAACTGCTCGACCTCACAATCACTTCCTGACTGACAATTAAACACATGGAGAAGTGCTGATTTTTCCGAGGTGAACAACTGTCCGAGGGATTGACCGGATAGCGTTACACAATCTCATGTTCTGCTTGAGTCTACTACACGGGGAGAAAGGTCACCGAAAAGGGCCTGCCATCCCCCCTCTCTGTGCCGCATGTCATGCCGTACATTATAGTATATACTGTACATCACTGGAGAACGTTTACAGTTTAACCCCTTCCCGAGGGTTATATGGGGTGATGGGCCTTATTCCGGGGTGTACCTCATTTGTGCTCGGGGCCTGTGACTATGCTGTGGCCAACAGCTCCCGGTCACCCAGCAATGATCAGGAGCTGCTTGGACTGATTCCTGAGCACCTCATCACAGTGATAGCCTTATGTAGGTGGCCAGTGAAGGGGCCCCCACCCCTTCTCTCAGGGACAAATAAAGCGGCCCCCAGCTCTTTTTTTGGTAAACAGAGAAGTGGCCCCCACTTTTTCCATCATAAACATTGAAGTGGCCCCAAGCCCTTCTGTGGGTAAACAGAGAAGTGCCCCCCACTTTTTGCATCGGTAAACATTGAAGTGGTCCCAACACCTTTTATGGGTAAACAGAGAAGTGGCCCCCACTTTTTCCATTGGTAAACATTGAAGTGGCCCCAACCCCTTCTGTGGGTAAACAAGGAAATGGCCCCCACTTTTTCCATCGGTAAACATTGAAGTGGTCCCAACCCCTTCTATGGGTAAACAGAGAAGTGTCCCCCACTTTTTCTATCATAAGCATTGAAGTGGTCCCAACTCCTTCTATGGGTAAACAGAGAAGTGGCCCCCACTTTTTCCATTGGTAAACATTGAAGTGGCCCCAACCCCTTCTGTGGGTAAACAAGGAAATGGCCCCCACTTTTTCCATCGGTAAACTTTGAAGTGGTCCCAACCCCTTCTGTGGGTAAACAGAGAAGTGGCCCCCACGTTTTGCATCGGTAAACATTGAAGTGGCCCCAACCCCTTCTGTGGGTAAACAGAGAAGTGTCCCCCACTTTTTCCATCATAAACATTGAAGTGGTCCCAACCCCTTCCTTCAGTGAACAGTGGAAGCAGCCTGCACACTTCCGTAGGAAACCAGTGAAGAATCCTGAACCCCTTCCATGGAAGGTCAGTGAAGTGGCCTCCACCCATTATGTCATTGGCCAGTGCAGTGGCCTCTTCCATCTATGAAGAATGAAGCTGCTCCGGTGCCTTCTCTTGTTGAACAATGAAGAGGCCCCAACTCCTTTAATTTTCACCTGCCAGTAACACACTTCTTATCCTAGGATGCATGGCAACCAATCAGCTTCTCTCTTTAGTTTGTTTAGTTAGGATTTGAAAATGAAAGAGAGAAGCTGATTGGTTTCCATGCACAGCTGCTCCATATCCTGTCATCTCAAGGTTTGATAAATTCCCCCCATTGCCTTTCTTATCCTCTTGACCACTTTGGACTCTAACACCATTGGTGTGGGGTCCTTATTGCTTTCTACATATACCAAATTGTGAGCCTGGCAGCTACAAAGATAGAAAACCAGCCTTGGCCATGGTTAGTAAAAAGAAAGGCAAGCATGAAGCCAAAAAAGTAAACCTTATTACAGACAAAAGGAGAAGCTTTATTATTATTATTATTATTATCATTGTTGTTACTAGGGATGCATCAATACCGTTTTTTCTGTATCGAGTATGAGTACTGATATTTTGTTTTCGTTACTCGCCGATACCGAGTACTAGTGCTGTGTGCCCCGATTATCAGGAGGTCGGGTGGCGGATCTTAACCCGTCGCCCAGATTTCCTGAATGCCTGTGCCTGTCTAGCGAAAGAACACCGTCTTCAGAGGCTGCCTTGCTTTCCGACCAACCAGGAAGCCGGGCGGCGAGTCATGAGGTGCTATCCGGCTTCCTGAGTGGTCAAGAAGCCAGGCTGCCTAGCAACAGGTGAAGCCAGCTTCCTAGTCAATCGGGAAGCTGGGCGGCACCTTCGATACCGGAACTTCCGCTCAGAGGGAGATCCCCCTCTGACCGGCAGTGCTGAAGGAGCATTGAGCCGGCTTCCTTTCCAATCAGGAAGTCAGGCGGTGGGGTATGACCCACCTCCCGTCTTCCTGATTGGCTAGGAAGCCGGCTGCACTTGTTCCAAGGCAACCTGGCTTCCTTAAGAGGTGCGTCATTACGTGCCGCACAGCTTCCTGATTGGTCAGGAAGATAGGCTGCTTTGCAACACGTGAAGCCAGCTTCCTAGCCAATCAGGAAGCCGGGAGGCGGGTCATACCCCACCGCCCGGCTTCCTGAATGGAAAGGAAGCCGGCTCCATGCTCCCTCAGTACTGCCGGTCAGAGGGGGATCTCCCTCTGACCGGAGGTTCCAGTATCGGAGGTAAGTATCGCAGCAATTGGGCCAGTACGAGTACTCACCCATAATACTCGGTATCGGCACCGATTCTGATACTAGTATTGGTATCGGTGCATCCCTAGTTATTACATAATTATATATTATTAAGGTGACTATGTAATATAATGTTCTTTTATGCAATAATAAAATTAGCCAAGTGTCCTTCTCAGTAGCGCTACTTCCATATGCAAAATGGACGACCACGCGGCCCATATGACAGGTGCACTTTACCCTCATAACCAATGGTCTCTCGCTCTGTATTTTCAGATGTAACATTCCTACGATATATAATTATCCAGGTCCGCATATGCGATATCTCCCATCTGTGGCGCAGTATAGAAATGACAACTGGACCGCCAACAGCTTCTTGGAAGTCCAGGCAGTGACAATGGCTTGTTGCTGGGGGATGGGGATAACGGGACAGAGGAGCAAAGTGTTTCAGATGAATTGTGAGAATTCGGAGGATGCCATTCCGCTAATAGTTGGGATTCTACCCAGACCTCTCCTATACCGACTTTTCCCACCGTATGACCAGAGAGCAGCTTAGGAAAGGTCATATAACACGCTTGATATCAGACTCAAGGCAACAAGTAGAACCTGTGAACTTCAAATGCAAGGCAGGAATCTTCGCTTCTTTGCTCGTACCAAAAAGTCTCCTTAAAGGAGAACTATGAGGTGAGTGATTTTTCACTCATCCTCATAGTTCGAGCCGACGTGTGACAATGAAACTGTCACAGGTCGGCTCAATAAATCGGGAAGTGAGCGAACACCTGCCGTCGCTCGCTCACTTCTTGATCCTGTCCCTGCAGAGAGCCGTGACTGTCACTCACGGCTCCCTGCAGGGATTACCCCCCCTCCCCTGTCCGATCCTCCAGCGCTGACTGGCGGAACGTAACGGGGGAGGGGCGGGTACAGCTTGCTCTGCCTCTAGATAGTCAGAGCCAGCTGTCACTCACGCAGCTGGGTGGATCTCGACAGTAATGTCGGGATCCGTCCCGGCTGCGGCGTCTCAGTATACCGAGAACTGTAGCTCGCTATATACTGAGCTTTGGGTTACAGGAGGACGCTAGTTTGTGTCCTCCTGTGAACCTTAAGAGAACTATGGGGAAAAACACTGACCCGATAGATCTCCTTTAATACCACTATCAGTTACCAATGTATCCTTGTAGCTATATGGCTTGAGGTCTGTGAATGCACCAATAGTCTGCTTACAGTAGGTCTCTGCCTACCCTAGCCGCAGTGCACAGACTCAGGGACAACCTAGGAAATATCAGCAGAGACCTCATACACATCACTCTTAGACCTCTTACTGCTGAACCCGTCAGCACCAAGGACTGCGTACCAAAGACGAGTCCACCCAAGGCACGTCAACCTTACTTTACCTGTATAGCACACCAGACATATATGTAAACAGAAATGAAGACAGTGACAACCACATACAAAACTAAAAAAGTAGGGGTGGGAGGGCGATAAGTGTATTTGCCGTGTGGCAGCTCCAGACTGAACTGGACCACCCTCCGTCCCCTCATACCACCGCATAGACCCCTCCTGGATAACTTACACCAACCAATCCCGGTAAGTGGCCACTACTCACACCCTTCAATAAGCTTAACCCCTTATCTCGCTGATGACCTGTTCACTGTTCATGCAGTCCTTTCGCCTATTCTTTCTGGCCTTTGCTCCAGGACTTTCTGGATCACTTGACCCTCTTTTTTGAAGGTTCAGATTCAGGGCTATGAAGCTAAAAGTCATGTGTATGCAAGGTGGACTCATGGCTGGGCCAAGGGGTACACAGACGAGGTGGTCACCTTGGGTGCTTCAGCAGGAAATGGGGTGCAAAAAAGTCAGGACCTGCAACCTATGCTGCTAAAGTAGGTCACAGCTCATGGGGGACGCACTTTGGCCTTTTCCACTTGGGTGCTATAGAATGTTTTCCTGGTACCAGATGGACTCCAGGTTGAGTGTTTCATTATGATGAAAAGGCAGGGTGGAGACAGAAGACGTGACCACCTTGGGTGCTGCAGCAGGAAAGCGGGGTGCAAAAAGGGCAGGACCTCCAGCTTAAGCTGCTGAAGTAGGATACAGCTGGTGGGGGAGCACTTAGGCCTTTTCAGCTTGGGTGCTAAAGGATTTTGTCTTGGTACCAGGTGGACTCCAGGTAGAGTGCTTCATCATGATACATAGGCAGGTTGGGGAAAACTCCTCTCGAGCCCAGAGATCTGACCCCTGTTACCTAATTGTTTCAGCATGGTCCAGTGGTTGGTGTTCTGCAGAGTATGTGGCAGCAGGAGAGGATCTTGTCGGGGTCTTTATGTGGATGTGGTGGTCGGTGAGTCCTAAAAGCATCCCTTGCACCTGTCAGTGTTGCATTGTGTAGTAACATAAGCATTGATGGATGGAACCACAATTCCCAACGCAGATGCTCTCCAACATGCCCAGAAGTGTCAGACAACGGTGGTGCCTTGAGCTCTGCAAGAGCTCTTTTTTTTTTTGGTATGGCCTTCTGGCAATTCTTAGGCCTGGTTTTCTGATGGTGACAACAGTGGACCATGCCGGAGTAATGCGTGTTTAGACGGCCACTTGTAGCTTCCATTGGAGACCCATGTGAGACAGGGTGACGAAGCAGGAGCACAATTGGGTAACAAGGACAGCTCGGTAAAGGACCTTCATGCTGAAGCATGAAAGCTGAAAATAAAAACATCTTGAACATAATATCTGAAATTACATTACCAAGGCTTATATGAGATTCTAGTGATTGGGTTTACATATATTTTAAGTCGAGAGGTTGGCAACCCATTGACCGTGATCTACCCAATGATCAGAAGCATGTGACTGGTAGATTGTGATCGCCCCCATCGTGCTGTCAGCTCCTGTACCTGCTACAACTCTAGATTAGAGTGGCATTGTAGAGTCAAGGGAAGGTAACCTGTTCTGCCGAGCTGGTCCCTGTGATACTCCTCTTGGATCCACCCTAGGCGTTTGTAAGTAACTTTACATACAAGCACCTAGGATGGATCCTAGAGGTAGATTGGCAGGGACCAGCATGGCAAAGGAGGTTATGTTGCTGTGTATATGGGGTGTGGGAAAGAAGGGAAGACGGAGGACATGATGGTGGCATTGGGGGGGGTCAATAATAGATGACACTAGGGTGAGAGGGTGGCACTGGAGTGATATAATGGTGGCACTGGGGTGACATGTTTCCACTGGAGGGACATCATGGATGACATTGGTGGCACTTATGAAACTTGTAATGGTGAGCAGCAGTATAATGGGCAGGAGTGTAATGGAAGCACTATTATAGGGGGTTCAATGGCCAACAATGTAGGAGGAGATGTTAAATCAGTTACTACTCCCCGCTGACAGCCAGTATATGGAAAGCATTAATTGAGAAGGGGGCACACTGGCAACCAATGTATGATTTTTTTTTTTAACGCCTTATCTTCAACCACATGCACATTAGTTTTGACCACGCATTCTTTAAAATGTGCCCCCGGTGATTTTTGGTTTTGTCCTCTTTTTAAAGTAGATCTACACCTCTCTGGGGTTACCTATCTCTGCTTTAAGTGATTCTGTTGCTTTGCCCCACATAGCAAAGCACAGGTTAACTTTAAGAGAAAGTTAGGGTTATGGTTGCAGGGAAGGTTAGGTCAGGGCTTCGCTTTGTGCATGGAATACTACCAGCTCTGACCTCCCTGCACCAAAATATAAGGTACTCATCCTTATAATGAGGCAGCCTGAGGCGATTGCTTCAGGTGGCATCTCAATGGGGGGTTGGCAGGCATGGGGGGAGTGTGGTAGAGGGGCGGCCCCAACGTCCCAGGTTGCTAAGAGTTCTTAGCAGCCTGTGACACTCTATATGGCTTCCCACCCAGCTCACTGACGTCATCAGTTGCCAGGGAGCTGAGTGGGACGCTCTGGTTAGCATCCCGCTGAGCTCCTGGCAACCAGTGACATCAGTGAACTAGGTGGGACCGGACAGGGAGCTGTTGAGAACACATCCCTAATAAAGATGCCCAGCCCACTCTATCAACCCCTCCGGACTACCGCTATCAACAAAGCATCCCCCAAGAAGCAGCACCGTCCACCAACCCCCCCAGTCTAAGGCTTCAGGCGGCATATAGGGTAGGGACTGCCCTGAGGGTACCACTGCAAGGCAATGGGCAGAGACCTGGAGTTGCCAGCTCCCTGGTACAGTTGGACCTTCTATTTCTGTGTCCTTCCCATAGAATCACTTTGTGACCACAATACAGTTTGATATGTCCAGGTGTAAAAAAGTGCCCCTTGCCGTAAGAATGTTAATTACCCATGCAACAGAGAACTAGGGATGTGCAGCTGTGTGTGTTCCTAGTTCTCAGGTGCACTGTCAACCAGAACAATCAGTCATTGAGTTAACTGACGCATACCAACGCTGCAAAACTTGGTGTGAACGTCCAAGCATCAAGAAACTCTGGCTATGAAAGAGTTATACACTGAGTGGCCAGATTATTATGACCACCTGACGTTTGTAGGCCAATGAGCTATAATTTGGCGCTGAAGTTGCTAGAGGGCCAGACCATTATAAACAGGGAAGCGGGTTGTTTACCACGACAGTAGAAGTGATTTGTTTCTGAAGATACGGGGAAACAACGCGATTTAACAGCCTTGGAACGTGGGATGATTGTTGGCGCTCGGAGCCATGGAGCGAGTATCAGCAAAACAGCAGAATTTGTTACATGCTCAAGAGCGGCTGTTGTTAAAGGGTTTAACCACTTCAAGACCAGGTGTTTCACCCCCTTCCTGGCCAGGCCATTTTTCAGTATTCAGCGCTGCGGTACTTTGACTGACATTTATTCCGTCATGCAGCGCTGTACTGAAATGAATTTTATACCATTTTTTGGGGACAGATAGAGCTTTCTTTTGGTGGTATTTAATCACCACTGGGGGTTTTATTTTTTTCTATATAACAAAAAAAGTACCCTAAATTTTGTAAAAAAAAACATGTTTCCCTTATGTCACCTAGGGACCCCCACAGAAGCTGATGAAGCAGAGATCTGCTTCATCAGCTTCTCTCCAGTGTTCTGCACCGGAGAGTGACACTGAATGCAGGAAGTGATGTAACATACATCACTTCCTGCATTCGGGGACAGGAAGAGAGATCAAAGGGAAATCGAGTAATGATCTCCCTTTGATCTGCTGAGCGTCGCTGTGCCGGTCCCAGCCGCACCGGCCACATCGGATCACGGACCGGCAGCGGCGACGAGGAGACGGCGGGACAGAGGTACGGGGTGGGGAGGCCGCAAAAATCTGGGTCTGGACGTGCGAATTGTGGCCGTCAGCGACTAGTCAATGTTAGGGCAGAACGGGGGAGGGGCAAGACTGGTACAAGACAACAGAAGGGCAACAGTGCCGTGTCAGATTCCTCGCATCACCTTTCACCATCTCGTGGAGTCACGAGGCGGCCCAACGAAGTACTGATGGGGGGGTCATAATAATCTGGCCACTCAGTGTATATTGAACGTAATTGTTCAATCTTCCTCCATTGTACAATAGCATAGATGGCCTTTTGGCGCATGCGTCTCCGTATCACTGCCATGACTACACATGTTCCATCTCAGTAAACATCTCAGTGGCTTAATTGTCACATTTACGGCAGATCACAGCTGCTTTCACCCGGGCTGAAGTGTGATTTAGTTACAGTGGTGAGAGCTCTTAATTCTCTCGTCACGTCCTGTTGGGGCTCCTAATACTGCCAACCACCCACATACAGACGGGAGGTGATATGCTGCAAGGGATGCTGGGAGAAAACGCTTCACAATTACTGATAATAATGCACAAGCATTAACAATGTATTCTTTTACAGCAAAACTGTTTCGGCCCCCAAATGTGACCAATAATATTATTTTCTAAGTCTTCTTTTAGGGCGCGTTCACACCATAGCATTACATTAAGCATTTAGCGCCTGCTATTGTACAAGGCACCTACGGTAGAGTGGGGCACCGTGCGCTAGGTGCGTTGCATTGCCATTCATTTGAGTGGCACCCCAACGCACCTTCCGGCAGCCTTACACTGCAGCGCTACTTTTTTTCCATGGTATTGCGGTACTGACCATTGTGCTGCAGTGCAATGCGTGAAAATGCAATGCACATTGGGGTTGCGCCAGTGCCATTTATTCTTAATGGCACCAGAACGCACCTTGCCAACGGACATGCACGGCAGTGCACCACAACACATGGTAATGCACTACCGGGCGTTGTGATGCGCAGCCTTACAAAAGAAAATGAATGGGCTGCCTTAGCACAGCGGATCTTTATGTGTGAAGTACGCTTTATCAAAGGGGGCATCCAGATTCCAATAAGCCCCCCCTGTCTGCAGGCCAGCCCCCCCCACAACCACCGGGCCAGGGTTGTGGGGAAGAGGCCCAAGTTCTCCTCAACATGGGGACCCTACTCCTTGTTGAGGGCAAGTGGCCTGGTATGGTGCAGAGAAGGGGGGTACACACTCGCCCTAACCCCCCACTCCTTTCCTGCTCTGCCGGGCCACTGCTCGGTTTAAAAGTCTGGTAAGGGTCTTTTTTTTTATTGTTTGTTATTTTGGTCCCCTTTTAAAATTCTGGCCAGACCTAAGGGACCTGGTATGAAATGGAATGGGAAAGGGGGTGGGGGGGATAGCCTGACGCTGTTTTTTGAATTAATTAATTCAAAGAAATTAGATTTTTTTTTTTAAACATTTTTAAATTTAGGACATGTCGGAGGAAATCTATCCGAAGTACAGTGATACCCCCTCTTAAACAGCTGCAACAAGTGAAGACATTTCCCCTCTGTTCCTTTCCTGGTGATCCCTGTAAAATTTGGGATGTTCCCTTACTTTTAGTTGACAGGATAAGCAAAAAAGCAGCAAAAAAATCCTGACCGAAATATTTATGCCTAATGTATTCATATATAACAAAATAAAGTTTTGCTGTGGTCTGTATTTGTAGTTGGGAGCCATTTATAAAGTTTATGGAGTCCAGATCAAGCCGTCCACTAGGGGGAGCCCCAATAGAAAACGTGCGATTATTCGATGTCCTGTTTTTTGGGGGTTTTTTGTATTGTAGTTTAAAGGAGAACTATGGGGTCAGGGCTTTTCCCCATAGTTCTCCTCAGGGTAACGGGAGGAAACAAACTACCGCCCTCCCGCCACCCTAGGCTCAGCTGCAGCTCGCGGTATACTGAGACGCCGCAGCTGAAGCGGATCCCGACAATTGTGCCGGGATCCGCCCAGCTGCGTGACTGACAGCTGGCTCTGCCTATCTAGAGGCAGAGCCTGCTGTACCCGCCCCCTCCCCCGTCCGTTCGGAGTGGGGAGGGGGGAATCCAGCCCCTCCCCTGTCACGGCAGAGAGCTGTGACAGGATCGAGAAGTGAGCGAACGCCGGTATGTGTTCGCTTACCTCCCGATCTACTGAGCCGACCTGTGACAGTCTCATTGTCACAGGTCGGCTAGAACTATGAGCTGAGTGAAAATCACTCACCTCATAGTTCTCCTTTAAGCAGCGCTTACATCCTCTTCCTGTTTTCATTTCTTTCTCTTTTCAGTTGAAACATGTATAGGAGAATTCACAGAGGGATCAGCCTTCAAAGCCGGTTCAACCTTTGTGCCGCCCCAACAGGGGCATAGAATATGAGATGCATAGCCTCAGTTAATATTAGCATTGTTATATAGTTTAGAATTTATATAGTGTGATTTGCCTAACTATTTTCTCATAGCTAAATTCATGTGTTATCCTATGCTGCCATCTAGTGGCCTTTTGTTGTAACAAACATGCTTTCTGTAATTATTCCTCATGTGACGATGTATTTCCCCTAGTGTATGTAGCCCCACCCTTCTTCCTGTGTGCAGTACTTCCTGTGTCATGGCAAAGCTAGCAAGCCACATGTAACAGGACACACATATAATCTGCACAGTACGTAGGAAAGGCATCATTTTCTGACCGCACAATACTATCACCATTCATCTGCTGTTCCTGTTATCTGCTGTAACCTGATGTTAAAGAATAAACACCTCTTTTGAATGAATTGGCATTGACGAGTTCAGCTATCTGACGAGGATTGTCCGCAGTGAGTATATCTGCTTATACAGGCCAGGCATAGAGGTCTCAGCAAGGGATATATTTCGCTATCACAACGATCGGAGTCAGAATAACCTTATATTATGTCTTCCATGGTACCTTATATGCCCGTCATCAACATGCTAATAAATGATTACATAAAATCTTTCTGTTTTCAATACATATCTTATTATAGACCCGGTCTCTGTGTTTCTATATGCAATGCGGGCAGATCATTGCAATGCTATAGTACAATCAATTTACGCAGGAGTTCACATACTGTACATTCAGTCAATACAATACATACAATCATTCACCTGCTCCCAAGGGGCTCTTAGCCTAAAGTATCTATCAAACATGAACACATATAAGTGCCAATTAACCTACCAACATGTCTTTGGAGTGTGGGAAGAAGCACAAGAGATCATGCAAACTCCATGCAGATGGCGTCCTGACCAAATCTTGTTGAGCCAAGGACCTCGGGGCTGCAAGGCAGACACACTAACCACTGAACCATTACGCCATATGAACACAGGGCTGTAGCTGCCATGGGGCGAGTGAGGCACTCGCCTCAGGCACAGCTGAGAGGGGGCGCAGCCTCGCCCCTGTTGCCACGGCAAGCACAGGGTGCCACTTTCAACAGGGGCGCCAGGCGGCCAACACAGGCACAACTCGGCAGGGAGAAGAGGAGCGGCACAGGCTCCAGCTTCTCGAATACCCGCTGCTCCGCCCCACCTGTATGGGCAGAGGACTCTGCGTCTTCAATCTCCTTTTCTACTTCAAAAGGAAAATGTCGGGGTCTGTTTAGATCCCCCAATATTTCCCCCGAAGCCCCCCCAACACACACACATTACTAGACATGTGCAAAGACTAAAAATTTGTTTCGGACGAAATGAACGGAAACAACAAAATTGTTTTCATTAGTTACGTCAAACAAAACAAATTTGTATGCTATTTTGCATTTGGCCACCAGCGCATTCTGCGTGCTCATGCACTCCGCCATGCTGGAGGCGGGGCGCATGACGTCACATACCGCACAGGTCTGTTGGTGGGCACAATTTTCTGTTCTTGCCTCGGACACAAAAGGAGCTAGCTACGGCTCTGTATGAACACTAACCAATTCATGACCTAATGACGTACCTATGCGGCAGGCCTGTAGCTACCATGGGGCGAGTGAGGCACTTGCCTCAGGCACAGCTGAGAGGGGGCACAGCCAGGGCCGGCCTGGCTGCGCCCCCTCGCCCCAGTTGCCATGTGAGCACAGGGCGCCATTGGCAACAGGGGTGCCAGGCGGCCAACACAACTGCAGCTCAGCAGGGAGAAGAGGAGCGGCACAGGCTCCAGCTTCTCCTCAGATGCCTGCTTGCTCTCCCCCATCTGTATGGGCAAAGGACTCTGTGACCTCAATCTCTTTCTATTTCAAAAGGGAAATGTCAGGGGTCTGTTTAGACCCCCAATATTTCCCCAAACCCCCCCAACAATTAAAAAAAAAAAAAACAATAATAAAAAATAAATAAAAAAAAAAACCCCAGACATTCACACTCATATTACTAGACATGGGCTAAGACTAAAAATGTTTTGGGACGAAATGAACGGAAACGAAAAATGTTTTTATTAGTTTCGTCAAACAAAACACATTTTTATGCGATTGTGGATTTGGCCACCAGCCTATTCTGCGCATGCGTGCCGCCATCCTGGAGGTGGGGCGCATGACGTCACATACCGCACACGTCTGTTGGGGGGCACATTTTTCTGTTCTTGCCTCGGGCGTAAAAGGAGCTAGCTACAGCTCTGCTATGCGCCTTGTTGTTGAAATGGTTATACCAAGATCACGGCTCCTGCTGCCGCCATGATCTTGGTATTGTTTTTTTTTGGCAGGCAATGCTTGTTCAGTACAAGTGATCTGGTCAGCTGTACAGCCAACTAGATCACTTGTAGCAGCCTGCTCCCCAGCCATGGTTTTCATGGTCCCTTGCACCTCTGGAGAACCCGGGAAAATGGAAAACGGTGTCAAGATGAAGAGCGAGAGCGGACCGAGGTGAGGAACGTCCGTTCCCCAATCTGCTCTGTGATAAATGAGAGCTCAGTGCTTCCTGCAGCAGAGCTGTCAGAATTTGGCTGAAGTGTCGGTTCAACAGGCGATCACATTCCTGTGATTGATCATCTGTATTGGAGGGCAGGAGAGACATCAGGAGTCTAATAGAACCTGTCACCTGCAAACACTCTCACGTAGGAGCTTGTTAGTCCCTTTGTGATAGCAATAAAGTTAAGTGAAACAAAAGTGAAAAAATAATATGCCCATGGACAATTTTGAGTACCGTGGCATTTTAGCATTGCACACATAGTTACATAGTTACATAGTATTTGAGGTTGAATTGCTCATTACACTAGCCCAGTCTGAAAAGGTGCCATTTACAGATACCCTCTGGACACGTTCCCGTAGCCAGTTCTCTATCCACGTACACACCACCTCATCTATGCCCATAGCCCTCAGCTTGTGTAGCAAGCGTTTGTGTGGTACCGTATCAAAAGCCTTTGAGAAATCCAGATATACCACATCTACCGGCTTACCTCCGTCCATATCTCTACTTACCCCCTCATAAAAAGTTAGCAAGTTAGTCAGGCAGGAACGGTCTTTCCTGAACCCGTGCTGATTGTCATTAACTATCCCGTTTTCCTGAACAAATTCTACCAGATAATCCTTTATTATGCCCTCTAGCATTTTACAAACTACCAATGTTAGACTGACCGGCCTATAGTTCCCAGGTTGGCACCTAGCCCCCTTTTTAAATATTGGTGAAAATGCGTGAAAATTTAACACATGACATGTTTGGTATCTATTTCCTTAACATGACCCCATCTTTTATTGTTTACCAAAAATTGTGTATTATATTGTGTTTGTGTGCACTAAAATTGCTCCGGTACTCTGGTCCAGTGGTTGACATGTGCGCGGCGTGATTGAATGACATTAGATCAGACTTTAAAAAGACAGTTGTGTGATTACAAGCTGCATCCTGACGTACTCTGGTGCAAACACTCCACTCTCTTTACAGTCAGATGTCCTTCGCTGGCTCTAACTATTCCTTTTGTCTTCCTTTACACCTGTTCTGTTCCTAGTCCGCACGTCTTCACCTCTGACCCCTCTCCCACTGTCCCTCGGGACCCCATTCTAAGGGATGTCTTTATTATCCCCTCCTCTGCCTCTCCCTGACTCAACAGCAGCTGTCCAAACCTCCAGAGGAACAACTGCAACCAGAATAAAACGTGTCCTATGATGACGGCTCCTGAGCTGCCGAGTGCAAGCCCCATACACCAATTGTTTTTTTTATGGAGGTTTTACAGATTTTGGTGCTGCATGTTTTTAAAATTAATTTGTTCTTCCCCCAAAAGCAACAGATTCGCTTTAAACTCAATCTAAGAGCCCAATTATGCTTGTGAGTGGTAAAACGCACTCATTATCGCACTGTAATTGTGCATGACACCCCAACATATTGTAAAGTAGAGAGAAACGTACAATGGGCTGCAGCATGCCCCCTTTCTGGCCAGAGCATCCCAAGTTGCAAGGACCATACACATCTCCCCGCTAAGCTATTAGCAACTTGGGATGCTCTGGCTGACGTCCCGCCCAGCTCCTGGCAACCAGTCATGTCAGTGGTTATCAGGAGCTGGGCGAGATGCTGGCAAGAGCATCCCAGGTTGCTAAGAGCTATTGTGGGACATCAGCCTGATCTGGAGCCAGTGACCACCTCCAACTACCCAACTCATCCACCCCCCTTCTTGAAATGCTAGGGCCATACACATCTCCCCCGCCCCCCCCCCCCCCCCCCCCCCCCCCAATTACCCCTGCAGCCTCAGGAAGCAGATAAGCTAGGGACACCCTTGGTGCTCTGTGTTGCTAAAAAATAGGGTCATGGGAGGTTGTTAATCCATAATGGTGTTTTGGCATGCCCATTACATTACACATATTTTTCAAGCGCTCCTATTGAAGTCCCTGGGCCCAACAAGGTGCTTTCCTGCCCTGAAAAAGCTCCTGTACTTCTTTGGAATGGCAAATGACAGCCCATCATTTATCTTTCAGACATGAGGAAGCAAGGCCCTGACTCTACCAAGATGGCCACCTCCATACAAAGACACAGTGCAGAACAAGGCACAGCCACAGCTCTTTAATTTTAAGTGGGCTTCCAATGCAATACGACCAATAAAAAGCTGCAAGCAGCTATTGTGTAATGCAGTGCTCCCCAGTGCATGGCAGAGGATCGCATTGTGCTGCAGCTTGAGGTCCTTTCCAGCTAGTCTACCTGTGCGTTGGGGATTCTATGGTAAAAGGTGTTGGGCATTAACATGCAACAAGGTAAAGTGTGGATCATAGGTGTGAAGCCAGACTTAATCATTCCCAATCCTCATGTGACCACAACAGACTTTTGTGCTCTGATAAATACAAGAAAGTCTGTCTAGGTGTTTGTGCCATTGTACCCAGTACATGGCCGTCCTTGTACTGACACTGCAATAGTCCTCAGAAGAGTGCAGGCTGGAGTGGGGCGGGGAAGGGACCTCCTCACTGCTGGTATCTCTCCCGAAAAAGTGGCCTGAATTGCACGTCTGTTATGTTGAGTGACAGGATTGCTGTACAAGTGCACAGATGGACGGCGAATGGAATGAGAAGTCTAACATTCCTGCCCAGAACAAATGGAAGCAGGATCAGCCATCTCCTTGTAAAGTCTCCCGAGGAGAAGGGTTACAAATATCCAGGGACGTACTCACAGGACAATATGTACAACATGGGAGTGTGGGCTGAGCACGCTCATCAATAAGCAGGGGCCTGGATCTCAGCTGTGGGCTCACCTAGGCCACTTGTAATTAATGTGTATGTATTGTACAGTGCAAACGTTTTGGGGGGTTTAATAGAGTAGGGATAGATTGGATCCCTGTCAGAATTTGATTGATTTATTCCAGCTTCCATCCTCTCCATTCCCCTTCTGCCTACCCCTCTCTCTTTCCTTTCATGCCCCCCTCCTCCTCGCTTTTCCCCTCCATTTACCCTTCCTCCTCACTCTTCCCCTCCATTCGCCCTCCTCCTCTCTCTTTCCCTAGATTACCCCTCTCCCTCACTCTTCCCCTCCATTCCCTCCTCCTCTCTCTTCCCCTCCGTTCCCCCCTCCTTCTCTCCCTTCCCCTCCATTCCCCCTCTCCTTTACTATTCCCCACCATCCCCCCTCCTCACTCTTCCCCTCCATTCCTAACTCCTCCTCTCCCTTCCCCTCCATTCCCCCTCTCCTTTACTATTCCCCACCATCCCCCCTCCTCACTCTTCCCCTCCATTCCTAACTCCTCCTCTCCCTTCCCCTCCATTCCCCCTCTCCTTTACTATTCCCCACCATCCCCCCTCCTCACTCTTCCCCTCCATTCCTAACTCCTCCTCTCCCTTCCCCTCCATTCCCCCTCTCCTTTACTATTCCCCACCATCCCCCCTCCTCACTCTTCCCCTCCATTCCTAACTCCTCCTCTCCCTTCCCCTCCATTCCCCCTCTCCTTTACTATTCCCCACCATCCCCCCTCCTCACTCTTCCCCTCCATTCCTAACTCCTCCTCTCCCTTCCCCTCCATTCCCCCTCTCCTTTACTATTCCCCACCATCCCCCCTCCTCACTCTTCCCCTCCATTCCTAACTCCTCCTCTCCCTTCCCCTCCATTCCCTCCTCCTCACTCTTCCTCTCCATTCCCCCCTCCTCCTCTCCCTTCCCCTCCACCCCCCCTCCTCACTCTTCCCCTCCATTCTCCCTCTCCCTCACTCTTCCCCTCCATCCCTCCTCATTTCTCTTCCCCTCCATTGCTCCCTCCTGCTCTCTATTCCCCTCCATGCTGATTGAATTAGGACAGCACTGCTAAAGCGCGAATAATAATAATAATAGAATTATAGACACAATTGTCAAATAGAGAAATATTGTCGGTAACAAAAGTGTGATTTCCCTTCATCTTTCCAACCACAGTAAGTTCCTTGGGGTGATCCCAGTTGCGGCCATGTCTTCTTTGGTACCATACCTATCTTCTATTTTATTTTTGGAATGCACCGAAGGTTATGTGTTTAGTTTGGATACCAATAATCTAGTGGAGTTCTTCTTTAAGCCTTTCTTGCCCTGGCCCCCCGGACACCCCTTGTAGCCCCTGGGCTGCTTTGCTTGTCAACAGCTGATTACATTTCTGGACATCATCCAGCAGAACTAAATTTACCATCCCCGAAAAACGTTCCCTCCAATCCATTTCTTCTCCTCTGTGCTCTATTTATAGTTCAGCATGACTGAAGCTCTGTGGAAGGAAGAGTATAGCCCTTATTTATAGCAATCACGTTTCGCCTTGCAGTGTCAAGCAGGCGACTATTGGTCACAGCTACCCGAGAGTCCTATGTGTGGAGCAGCAGAAAGGCATCATGGCACACTCACAAAACCAGCATGTAAAACACCTTGTCTCACCACTAAGGACAATGACAGAGGTTTGGATACACGTCTTCTGCAGAGGAAGTGAAAGCCACACTGCCGCGCCAAGGCACCTCTTATAGTGCGGTCCTAACTCTAAACTATGAGAGTCTCCATCTCGGAGCACATGGTGGCAGAAGATATCAAATTGGGTGCAGGCCTGTCAGGAGGACGCCCAACCTCCTTAAAGGTACAGAAACACACAAGGGATCCCGCACATCCTATTGGCAGCTGAGAAACCCCACGCGTCGCTGCACCAAATCGGTCAAGCAAAACAAACGACAAACGCACTCAACAACTTGTCACCAGTTATACAGTAAGGTGCACACGAAATGGGCTTTGAACAGTAAAACAGTAGAAAGGCATCATGGCACACTCACAAACCAGCATGTAAAACAACATGTCTCACCACTAAGGACAATGACAGAGGTTTGGATACACGTCTTCTGCAAAGGATGTGTAAGCCGCACTGCCGCGCCAAGGCACCTCTTATAGTGCGGTCCTAACTCTAAACTATGAGAGTCTCCATCTTGGAGCACATGACTGTATAACTGGTAACAAATTGTTGAGTGCGTTTGTCGTTTGTTTTGCTTGACTGATTTGGTGCAGCGACGCATGGGGTTTCTCCGCTGCCAATAGGATGTGCGGGATCCCTCATAGTTTAGAGTTAGGACCGCACTATAAGAGGTGCCTTGGCGCGGCAGTGCGGCTTACACATCCTCGGCTGAAGACGTGTATCCAGACCTCTGTCATTGTCCTTAGTGGTGAGACATGTTGTTTTACATGCTGGTTTGTGAGTGTGCCATGATGCCTTTCTACTGTTTTACTGTTCAAAGCCCATTTCGTGTGCACCTTACTGTATAACTGGTGACAAGTTGTTGAGTGCGTTTGTCGTTTGTCGTTTGTTTTGCTTGTCCTATGTGTGGGGGGCACCGAGCTTCTACTGGTCCTCCTATTGAGGTTGTTGTCACACCACACCTGCCAGGCTCTCATAGACCCGCTACCCCAAGCCAGCTCACATACATCCCCGTGTTGAGTTACTTGGCAAAATTTTGTGGTGCATTGTGGTAACAGGCACGCTAATACAAAGCACGTTAATGCACAACATTGCAGCTCCATTCATTCTCAATGGCACCCAATACACTAAGACAACGCAACTCCAACACACATACAACATGTTGCAGCACATCATAATGCATGGAAATGTACCGCTGTGACAATAATAGTGCGTGTACATTTTTTGGGCTTTTCTTTGCATTGCCAGCCCATTCATTTTAATGTCCTGCCTTTATGCAACGCATGTTATCACACAAAAAAAACATTATTGCACCTGAATTACCAGAACACACCAGTGTGTCAAGGTCTGAATTAGGCCCTAAGAGGTTCTCCTTAGAAGAGTGAAAGTGAAGGGTGCACATTTACCTTCCACTCACCCCCAATCACTGTCTAGGGTTATTGTTATTATTATACAGGATTTATATAGCGCCAACAGTTTGCGCAGCGCTTTACAATATAAGGAAGACATTATAATCACAATACAATTCAAGACAAGATGGTAAGGAGGGCCCTGCCTCTGAGGGCTTACAATCTAAAAGGGAGTGGCAAGTGATACATGAGGAGGGAGCTGTGTGGGGATGAATTGTTTGAGAACGTGATGGTTCAGTGGTTAGGTTGAGGCGGGATCGGCTTCCCTGAAGAGATGAGGCTTTAGGGATCGCCTAAAGGCAGTCAAGGTGGGAGATAGATGGACAGGTTGGGGTAAAGAGTTCCAGAGGATGGGAGAGACTCTGGAGAAGTCCTCGAGGTGAGTATGGGAGGAGTTGACAAGGGAGCTGGAAAGCCCTTTGATCCATGGAGATTGGAATGTGGGGTGGGCGACCTTTTAGCATGCAAAATCTGGGTGTGGCTTATGTAAAGTGGGCATGGCTGAATAGAAATTACTTAGTTATCAACCCATTTATGGGCATTCATGCGACTCTGTCACCAAATTGGAAAGTTTAATACCAGTTTCGTCATTGGTTCTTTGAACTTTCCCTCTATTGCAGAGCAAAAGCCATCGGCAGAATCTTCAGCATCCACCTCTTCTAGATGCCGGCACCCCCACAATGCAGTGGTTCCACCCACTGGCTGTTTTGTCATTACTGTATCCCATTGATACAGTAGTGATGTAATGGTTTTCGGGAGGAACCACTGTGCATGGGGGATTGGGGGGTGCAGACATGCAACACACCCAGAAGTGGCAGATAAGAAATATTCTGCCAATGGCAACAGCTCTAAAACAGAAAAGGAAGACCTGAGGCACAGGCAGCATAGTAAGTATGAATACTCTTCTTTTGCGGGCTGGTTGTCTTTCATTAAAGGAGAACTATGAGATGAGTGCTTTTCACTCACCTCATAGTTCTAGCCGACCTGTGACAATGAGACTGGGAGATCGGGAGGTGAGCGAACACATACCGGCGTTCGCTCACCTCTCGATCTTGTCACGGCTCTCTGCCGTGACAGGGGAGGGGCTGGAATCCAGCCCCTCCCCGCTCCGATCCGCCAGTGCTGACTGGCGGAACGGACGGGGGAGGGGTCGGGTACAGCTGGCTCTCCCTCTAGATAGGCAGAGCCAGCTGTCAGTCACGCAGCTGGGCGGATCCCAGCACAACTGTCGGGATCCGCTTCAGCTGCGGCGTCTCAGTATACCGCGAGCTACAGCTGGCGGTATACTGAGCTTAGGGTGACGGGAAGACGCTATTTTGTGTCCTCCCGTTACCCTAAGGAGAACTATGGGGAAAAAACTTAACCCCATAATTCTCCTTTAAGCATCAGAGTCTATCAGATATCTTATAATTCCTCTTGCAAAATTGCCAATTTTGTGTCACAATTGTTCCCTTGTATAATAACACTAAATATCTATTTCCTATACAAAGCATTATGAAGTTCAAAGGACAAGTCTCTGTTAGGTATAAAGACACTAAATAAAATACAATTTGTAGCACCCTGTAAGCAGGAGTGCTGAGTAAAGTTAGTATTGTCAGATTGTAAACAGTCTGATGTTAAAGGAGTGGGTCAGAGCAACTCCAAAACTGCAGCTCTTGTGAGATGTTCCCGGTCTGCATTGTTCAGGACCAACCAAAAGTCATCCAGGGAATGAAAACCGGTGAACTGGAGGCGGAGTCATGGGTGGCCAAGGCTCATTGATGCACGTGGGAAGCGAAGGCTGACCAGTATAGTCCGATCCAAAAGAAGAGCTACTGTAGCTCAATTTACAGAAAAAGTTCATGTCGGTTCCAGTGGAAAGGTGTCTGAACACACAGTGCATTGCAGTGGGCTGCGTAGCGGAGACTGGTCAGTGTGACCCCCCATGTTGACCTGTATCCACTGCCAAAAGCCCCTACAATGGGCCTGTGAGCATCAGAATTGGACCACATATCAATGGAAGAAGGTGGCCTGGTCTTATGAATCACGTTTTCTTTTACATCATGTGGATGGCCAGGTGCGAGTGTGTCATTTTCTGAGGAAGGCATGGCACCAGGATGCACTATGGGAAGAAGGCAACCCAATAGAGGCAGTGTGATGCTTTTGGCAATGTTCTGCAGGGAAACCTTGGGTTCTGCCACTCATGTGGATGTTAGTTTGACTTGTACCACCGACCTTAACATTGTTACTGACCAAGTACACAAGGAAACAGAATTCCCTGATGGCAGTGACCTCTTTCAGCAGGATATTGCGCCCTGCCGCACTGCAAAAATGGTTCAAGAATGGTTTGAGGAACACAACGTGTTTGAGGTGTTGACGTGGCCTCCAAATTCTCCAGATCTCAATCCAATCGAGCATTCGTCCGATTCATGGAGACCTTCAGCTTGCAACTTACTGGACTTAAAGGATCTGCTACTGACGGCTTGGTGCCAGATACCACAGTATACCATCAGAGGTCTAGTAGAGTCCATGCCTCAATGGGTCAGGGCTGTTTGGGTGGCAAAAGGGGGACCTACTCAATATTAGATGGGTGGTCATAAAAGGCCTATTTCTAAGAGATTCAGAAGAGCCTTTTCTGGTATCATCGGTAAATAGAGGTATCATGAATGAGTCATTCATTTCTTAATTCCTGTTCCCTCCCCTTCCATGTACTGAATGCTAAACTGTGGTTTACATATTATCTTGCTCGCTCTTTGGGGGACGTATTTTCCCTGTTTGTGTTCATTTTTCTGTCTTTAAATGCTAATGAGCACAGGAGAGAGAAGAGCACATGAGAGATCCTCAGAACAGTTCCTCCTTTTAATTGTTTTCACGCATGTGCTGAATAAAGCTTTATCTACAACAGCAAGACATTTTTGTTCCTAAAAGAGGAAACATCCATCGCGGACATGCGGCGCTACAAACATCATCTAATGTGAATTTAAAAAAGGTTTAACAAAACTGATATATATTTTGAGGTTTTTTTATTGCTCTTTTGTCTCCGCTGTGGACCCTCTTGCTCTCTCTCTCTCCGATGAGGACTCTCTTGCTCTCTCGCTCTCCAATTTGGACCCTCTTGCTCTCTCACTCTCCGCTGTGGACCCTCTTGTTTTCCGCTGTGGACCCTCTTGCTCTCCGATGTGGACTCTCTTGCTCTCTAGCTCTCCCAAGTGGACCCTCTTACTCTCTTGCTCTCCAATTTGGATCCTCTTGCTCTCTCTCTCCGATGTGGACCCTTTTGCTCTCTCGCTCTCCCATGTGGACCCTCTTGCTCTCCCATGGTGACCATCTTGCTCTCTCGCTCTCTGATGTGGACCCTCTTACTCTCTCGCTCTCCAATTTGGACCCTCTTGCTCTCTCACTCTCTGATGTGGACCCACTTGCTCTCTCTGTCTCTCCGATGTGGACCCTCTTGCTCTCTCGCTCTCCGATGTGGACCCTCTTGCTCTCTGATGTGGACCCTCTTGCTTTCTCGCTTCCTGATGCAGATCCTCTCTCTCCCCCCTCCCTCCCTCTGGTACTGCTCTGTGACATGTGCCCTCTCCCTCTTCCTCTCTATGATGTGGACCCTCTTCCTCTCTATGATGTGGACCCTCTTCCTCTCTATGACGTGGACCCTCTTCCTCTCTATGACGTGGACCCTCTTCCTCTCTATGACGTGGACCCTCTTGCTCTTTCGCTCGGTGATGCTGAAGCTCTCGCTCTCTTGCTCTCTGTCCTCGTCCTCTCACCTCTCACACTTTCCGTCATTCTTTGAGTATCGAATATCTGCATATTTTAAAAAAAAGTATTTCCCAATGTTGTCTGTTGTTAGTTCATTGGGGCAGCG
>NW_017306801.1:475046-480128 GCF_000935625.1 Nanorana parkeri | reverse complement strand
GGGGGGGGGGGGGGGATGTTACATTTTGTCCTAGTGTTGCAGGTGTGTGGTCTTGTGTGGTTTAGCTCGCTTTTTGCTGCATCACCCCACCCACACCCTCTTGGGCATCCAGCCTGCCTGCCTGCCTGGACAAAGAAGGTCTTTTATGGATCTTGAAGCAGTTGACACAACAAAATCGGCATATGTATATACAAGTGTGTCTCTGTATGTGTATATGCAATTTTTTTTTGTTATATACATTTGGGCAGGGGCGTCCCGAGGCTTGGTGACACCTGGAGCAGAGGCCGGGTGGCACCCAGCCGTGACGTCACCACGCGCGTCCGCGATGACATCATCGCCCATGCGTCTTCATCTTATTGACGCCTGCCAGCGGCCATTTGGTGATGGACGGCGGCAGAGAGAGAGGGGGGGACGTACACGCCGTCGGGGCCCCTCCTTTCTCCTGACACTGCCGGGCTCTGGATCCGTAAACCAAGTGCCCGACATTTCCCAGGGGGTGACACCAAAATGACTGTCAGTCGTTTTGTTGTCACCCCTCCAATGGTGGCACCCGGGTGCGAGCCGCACCCCCCTCGTGACGCCATTGCTTCTGGGCAATTTATATACTGTGCTTGTGTTTTTGTTTCACCAACTCATGTGAATCATTTATTTGAGTTTGGTTTGCCCTTCTTTTATTTTCCCGGGTGTTTCCTCCAAACCGTCTTCTAATAGGTGCAAGCAAACAAACAAGCACAGTACTGGGAAAATGCTCATTTGCAATATAAAGGGTTTAAATATATATATGTATATATAATATAAACAGCAACTGCATATGCCTACAATGGTGTACATTGCTGGCATGTGTTTTTTTTTTAACTACCCCCACAAAGGTGGTAATGGGCTTTAACCACCTGTGATCTAATGTAAAGTCACTTATACCTGGGTTGCAAATACTAACCTGAAGCTCCAGCAAGTGGGTGAGATTGTATATCATTATACCGGTTCCTGCAATCCCCTCTGAGATGATGTCTTTGGTGTTAAAGGAGAACTATGGGGTCAGGGCTTTTCCCCATAGTTCTCCTCAGGGTAACGGGAGGACACAAACTAGCGTCCTCCCGTCACCCTAGGCTCAGTATACCGCGAGCTACAGCCGCGAGCTATACTGAGTTGCCGCAGCCGGAGCGGATCCCGACATCGATGTCGAGATCCGCCCAGCTGCGTGAGTGACAGCTGGCTCTGCCTATCTAGAGGCAGAGCCAGCTGTACCCGCCCCCTCCCCCGTCCGTTCCGCCAGTCAGCGCTGGAGGATCGGAGCGGGGAGGGGGGAATCCAGCCCCTCCCCTGTCACGGCAGAGAGCCGCGACAGGATCGAGAGGTGAGCAAACCAGGTATGTGTTCGCTCACCTCCCGATCTACTGAGCCGACCTGTGACAGTCTCATTGTCACAGGTCGGCTAGAACTAAAAAAGAAATAGAAAATGTTTAGTAAATTTTACAACTTCTTGTTCTTGAATAATGTGAACTAAGGCCGGGTTCACGCCTGGGCGTATTTCTTCTGCTCGCTTTTTCCGCTTTTTTTAGCACGTTTTTTTCCGTTCAGTGAAACGCGCGTTTCACTGGCGGTATGATTTTTTTTTTTCCTTATTATTTTTCTCAATATTTTCTTTTTAATTTTTTTTTTTTTTTAGAAAATCGCAAATAAACGCACTAAAAAACATGGGGGGGGGAATTTATCAAAACTGGAGCTGAAGAATCTGGAGCAGTTGCCCATGGCAACCAATCAGCATCTCTCTTCAGTTTGTTCAGTTAAGGTTTGAAAATGGCAGGTGGATGCTGATTGGTTGCCATGGGCAACTGCTCCAGAATTTGACTCCTCCAGTTTTAATAAATTCCCCCCCCCATGGCGTTGCAGACGCACAAGTGTGATGGAGACTTACGCACTGGCTAGCGTTATGCAGCTGGAATGCCAATGCTCAACAAGAGGAACCCTATCGTGTTCAGTAGCCCCCCGAGCGTCCTGTCGACTGCAGCAAATTGCCTGCGGCGCAAAAAAGGTACATGAGCTTCTTTTGGGGCAGAGTCATTTATACAAAAAATGGATCCACCGACGTAATCCCGGGTCCACCACGGCCGTTGCGCGATGTCGCACGACAAAGTCGTGGAATATCGCCGGTAATGCGTGATTTTGCGCGACACCATAGAGTCTATCGGAGACGAATCGCACGACATCTGCGGAAAAAAGGGTCATGTATGAGAGAGACGAGCTACAGGCGACATTGAGCTGTGAGATGTGGACAGCTACAATGCATTGGACGAGCTACATAGAGCGATATCGCGCAAAGATATGCGCGATTCCGCGGCGGAAATCGCGCGATAAACCGCGGGGAAAAAAAGGGTCATGTACGAGAGACGAGCTACAGGCGACATTGAGCTGTGAACAGCTCCATTGAAATGCATTGGACGAGCTACATAGAGCGATATCGCGTGGAGAAATGCGCGATTCCGTGAACGTGGCCTAAATCAGCGCCAAGCTAAAGCTGATCCATGCGCCTGCACCGTGTTTATAGACGAACTGCAAAGCTTTATCGTATCTCCAAGTTGTTACCGCGGCAAAAAAAAACGCACGCAAGACGTTCTTTCGTTTCCCTTCGCCGCGCGCGCTATTTTTATTCCTATAAATGGGGAAAAAAAGCAGCGCGGCACCTCGCCATCTGAAAAAGGCCGGTGGTGAGGCTTGGCCCCGTCATAGAGGGAGACAGCTGAAGAGGTGTAATTTTACAACACTCGCCGGCTTGTCACAGTCATTGATTGAGAGGGACAGCAGGCGCAGGAACGGCCCCGGACTGTAAGCGACACGGACAGGTGCGGGGCGAGGCCTGGGGGGGGCGCTCGTCATACAAAAGGACGCTTGCAGGCCTTACAGGGGCACAAACCAGCACGTCGGTCAAAGAGGAAGCGAGCAGCACGGAGGGCACGTCGCGTGTTAGTGCTAAAGAGGATCTGTAGGCAGGGGACGGGGGGGACAGTCATTGGCACATCTGAGGCCCCCGAGCTGCTGAGAGGCAACTAGAACCACAGCTAAGCTATAGGAAGAGTGTCAGCAAACTTTTTTGCTTTTTGTCATTCTTACTTCATTTTTTGTTTTGTCATTTCTTAATTTTTTTTGCTCTTTTTTTTTCCTCATTTTTATCTTTTGATTTATTTTTTTGCTTTTTGTCATTTTTACTTAATTTTATCTTTTATTCATTTTTATTCCATGATTTTGTTTTTGCTTTTTGTTATTTTTCTTTTTTTTGTCATTTTATTTAATTTTATCTTTTATTCATTTTTATTCCATGATTTTGTTTTTGCTTTTTGTTATTTTTCTTTTTTTTGTCATTTTATTTAATTTTATCTTTTATTCATTTTTATTCCATGATTTTGTTTTTGCTTTTTGTTATTTTTCTTTTTTTTGTCATTTTATTTAATTTTATCTTTTTCTCATTTTTATTCCATGATTTTGTTTTTGCTTTTTGTCATTTTTCTTTTAATCATTTTATTAATTTTTTTTTTCTTTTTTTTTCTTTTTCTAATTTTTATTCTATGATATTTTTTTTGTAGTTTCTATCTCATTTTTCCTTTTTCTAATTTTCCTTTTATTTTTTTGTCATTTTTATTTCCTTTTTTTTTGAATTATTATTTAACGATTTAAAAAAAAAAATGTTTAACACGGTAGAGCCGATATAGCTGGGCGCTTTATTTATTTTCAGCCTTGTTAATGGAAATGGCAGGTCCTCAGACGTAATTTTTTTTTCTTTTTCTAATTTTTCTTTTCTTTTTTGTCATTTTTATTTCATTTTTTTTAATAATTATTATTTAACGTTTAAAAAAAATTTTTTTTACACGGTAGAGCCGATATAGCGGGGCGCTTCATTTATTTTCAGCCTAGTGAAGGGAAATGACAGGGCCTCAGACTAGGAGCGTCAGGCTCTCATACCTCAGACGCCAGTCACTCAAATCCCAGCGACGTGCTGCAGCCGGGGAGTCGTTATTTCAGGTAATTACGTGCGTGAGATAAATGATGCCACAGGGGCTGTAATTCCCTTTTTTTTTGCCCCCCTTTTTTTGTGTGTGTATGTTTGCAACTTATTATTAGCCGATGGCGCGGATACATTGTATCGTTGTTTTTTTTATTGTTCCTTTTTCTGCATACAGAATTATTTTTTTAGGGGGGGAGGGGCTGACACGGTAAAAGCTCTGAAAGGTGGTTAGTAAGTGACGCGCTATTTTCTAGGCATGCCGAAGGGGTTGGGGTCATAACGAAAATGTTTAGAATTTTTGGGGGCAAACCAAAAAATTGAATTATTTTTTTAATATTTTTTTGCAAACTAAAAAATAAGTAACAAATAATATTTTAATTCAAAAACATATGCTGTGGGTGTTTCTGGTATTCCAGGTTTATTTGACAGTTTTAAACAGCGGCGGGCTCATGTATTTAATCAGGCAAGGGGCAATTTGCAGGTGATGGGGGGGGTCTTTGTACATTTTTGGGGTATATACGGCAAAGCTGCGTTCCCCTTCGCAGGCAGGAGCCTTCACAACCGATTGTTGCCTGGTAACAAATGTATGGAGGGGTCCTTTGGACCCTTTCCGGTCCACTTCTATAGTCTGTGTTCCTTTGCCAAACATGGGTCCCCCTACCGCCGATGCTCCCATGTGAGTCCACCACCCCCACCTCACTGAACGTGAATGGGCCTATCATGTCTTATGATGAAGGCACTGGGCACTGACCTGGAGGGGGCGGGGCAGGGCCGGATTTCCCACAAGGCCAACCAAGGCCCGGCCTCGGGGCAGCAGGGAGTAGAGGGGCAGCAGGGAGTAGAGGGGCAGCAGGGGTGTGGAATTCCTATCTCTTGATGCCTGGGACATGCAGTTCCGGGCCCCGGGCGGGTAGTTGTTTTCTACATTCAGCCCGGCTTTGGGCAGGAAGAGCTAAATGTACAGCGGGGGAGCCGCCAAGATCACTAGATCACTTCTATGCAGGCTGCAGGTCTGCCATTCTCCATGGAGTTTGGAGTTTGGTGACTCAGAGACAGAAATAAACATTGGTAGAAGGTGAGAGATA
>NW_017306801.1:471737-473123 GCF_000935625.1 Nanorana parkeri | reverse complement strand
GATAGATAGATAGATGATAGATAGATAGATGGATAGATAGATAGATAGATGATAGATAGATAGATGATAGATAGATAGATGGATAGATAGATAGATAGATGATAGATAGATAGATGATAGATAGATAGATGGATAGATAGATAGATAGATGATAGATAGATAGATAGATGATAGATAGATGATAGATGATAGATAGATTTATTATATAATAGTAGTATTCACCACGCTGAGCGTTGTCGCACTTCGGGATGCAAAGCGCTCAGGCGCGAATGGGGGCTCAGTCACTGCTGCTGAGACATTTAACTGTCTGTCGGCCGAGACCTCATTAGCACATCGCATTCTTTATGTCACTAATGAGATGTCGGGCAACAAGTTAAATGTCTCAGCAGCAAAGAGATTTTAATTGCTGGCGGTGTCCTGGGCTAGGCGTAGTGATCGGTCGCTAAATTGATGACAAAATGGCTTCCTGTTGGGTAACCGACCGCTCAGAACTAAACGCAGCAGTGATTCATCTTGCGCAATACTCCAGTTCCGTGCAACCGATCGCTACTGCAGGCTACTGTGTAGCTTACTCCATAGACATCCATTCGTTTCATCCGTTATGTAGCAGTTAATTATCGCTCTTAGCAATGTTAGGACTGTGATTGATCTACTAAGAGCCATATTGTTGGTCTTCTCTTATCTAATCTGCGGTTCAAGAAAGGAAGTAACAAGTGCAAATCCCTTCTAAAAGCGACAGCACAGTGCTAAAAAGGTGGTCTTACACCTCCTACAAGGAGATAATGGTGTCATTTCGGGGTGGGGGAGGGGCAGTGTGCAATTTACTAACTCCAATTCACAGCAGCTTTTGTAAAGGTGAAACTTTTGTCTCCTTTTCTGTGTTCCAGTTAAAGGTTCAGAAAAGTGCATAAGCCCTGGTGGTCACTTTAAATGAGAAGCTCCCTACCCCCTCCCCCAGTATATGGATATCGCCCCCAGTATTCAAAGGCAATACAATAATTAATTGGGGTTAAAGCAATCTCTTTGAACATTATCTCAATAAATTAACCTCAACTGACTCAGGTCTGATGTATTAAAAATCATTCGACTCCGTAGGGTACCTTGTCTCCAGTGCAGTGATGATGTCATAGTACGTTCATGGCAATGACATCATCATACTTCGTCCTTTAAATGGCAGAAAGTGACCTCGTGATCAGTAATAATATGGCTCCATCAATTTTGCAGTTTGGGTCAGTAACGGAGCCTCAATTATACAATTTGATTTGTGCTAAAGGGGAAATTGTGATGCAATTATTATTATTATTAGTAATATTATTACTATTATTTGTTATTATATTATTGTTATTTGTATTACTATTATTTGTTATTATTATTACTATTATGTGT
>NW_017306801.1:457709-471700 GCF_000935625.1 Nanorana parkeri | reverse complement strand
TATTTGTTTTTATACTTTTTATTATGATTATTATTTATAGTTTTTGCCGTTATTAATGAACTAATATAATCCAGGAAAGAGCAGACAGCAAAATCAATTGCAATTCGTCCCTCACCGATATGACTTTCAGTGAAGGGAAATCTACCTGGCAGCTTCAGCTTGCTGCACTTTTGCCTGCCTCATTAAGCCACTGGGCAGTCAGTTAGTGCGCCAATGCCTGTGCATGCCAGCTTGCGGACCGGAGTCATTTCTGGTCATGTGATCTGGTCACATGACTGCCGGCGTGTGCCCCCTGACCTACTCATGTTCCCTTCTTCACCTTACAAGGTCAGAAATGGATGGGCTTAAACACGGGCCATGCAGACTGCATTGATGGCTATGTACAAGGCACGGTGCTCAGTGGCAGCCAATCAGGATGAATGTTTTAAAGGAAAACTGTAGTGAAAGAATGACGCTGGGTATCATTGCTGCCTGAAGATGCTAATTCTCTGGCTGACATTCTGATCCAAAGGTTTCAATACTTTCTAAGTCACTGACAAGACACAAGGATGCAGATCAGGAGTCCTAGCTTGCTTGTAGAGGGTCAATGACTCAGAAGGTATTAAAGCCAAGTCAGCCAGGCAGCCATACTGCAAGCACTATTTTGAACGCACGGACCGCACTGCAGGCACAATGTGCTTTGCGGTTGCCGTGCGGGCGATCACATTGCCCCTCTACCAATCCCTGCACTGGCTTCCATCCCCCACTCCCGCTCTTCTTAGGACTCATCTCTTCAGGGAAGCCGATCCCACCTCAACCCAAACACACAACCATCACGTTCTCATACAATTCATCCCCACACAGCTACCTCCTCATGTATCACTGGCCCCTCCCTTTTAGATTGTAAGCCCTCAGAGCCCTGCTTCAGCTGCGGCGTCTCAGTGTACCTGCTCGCGGTATAATGAGCCTAGGGTGACGGGAGGACGCTAGTTTGTGTCCTCCCGTTACCCTAAGGAGAACTATGGAGAAAAGCCTTAACCCCATAGTTCTCCTTTAAGTACAAATATACAGTAGTAAAATGTTTCCAGCATTCGTTATGTTATATTGAATTGTTGTTATTATTTTAGGCTGAGTTACATGTGACAATGGTAGGAGAGTCAGGAACCGAGGGCAGCCAACTCTGGAAGGACCCCGTGAAGGATGGAGACAAAGACCTTCTCACTTGAGATGACATGCTTCTTTATATGCCCATATGGATTACATGGCTATGGAATGTAAGGAAGTGTGTGGTTTCGGTGAGACCCGCCGCTTTGTGGATCCGCCTCTCCAGCACGGCTGCCTCCGAAACTCATGTACATTCTCCTAGAGCCTAACCACAAGGGTGCCACTGCTCCCGGAAACCATGAACGTTGGGGGCTCAAATACTGGTGGTCGTTGACTACAGATCACCATTGCTCACCATATGCACTTTCTTGCCAAGATGTTGTCTCTTGTCCAGGTGCCTCCGTGTGACATTTTTCCGGTGGTCTTGTAATGCCTGAAGGATCTTCCAGCAGAAGACCAATTTTTTTTAACCAAAGTCTACCTTATCTCCTCGGTTGCTCTAGAGCAGGGGTCTCAAACCTCCGGCCCTCCAGCTGTGGTGGGACTACAAATCCCATGAGGCATTGCAAGATTCTCACAGCCACAGACATGACTCCCGAAGAGAGATGCATCATGGGATTTGTAGTTTCGCCACAGCTGGAGGGCCGGAGGTTTGAGACCCCTGCCCTAGAGCCTTAGGTTCTAACCCACACATTACCTGTACCGCAGAAACCACTATACCAGGTTCCAGTAGGGGGGCCAGTTACATGGTCTTCGCTGAACAAGAAGCTTGGCATTCAGACAGAGCCACTGACTGGTCAACTTTAGGTATCTCACGGCCGCAATGTTGATCAACTTCTTCTGAGACAGGAGCTACAGTTTAGAGTTGAGCAGCCTGGGTTTTTTTAGACTTTCAAATGATAGTTTCCCCTATCATAAAGTTGTCGGCCATATTTAACAAGTACATGTAACAATGCTGCCTAAGTGCAGTCATCAGAGGTGACTGCTGTGACCTTTAATGGCCAGAATGTCCTCCTCTGAGCTCCTCTCTAAACTTTGTTATTTCTCTATTCTTTGCTTCTAGGGATCTGACTATCCTCAGGCGTCACCTGAGGAAAGGACCCTGTGTGGTCCCGAAACATTGACTTTATGACGCTTGTGACGCAATAATAAAAGTGCTTACGCGTCTTGCACATTTACTAACGAGTGCTGTTGACTTCCATTGCCTATTGAACTGTGGCACGGCGCCATCAATGCTGTCACTACATCAGCTGTATCGCATGGTCTGTGCGCTGTATGGGGTGCGGGTGATTCTCTTTATCGCTATTTGTGCTTTTATTGGCAGGACAGAATGTTTGATCATTACAAATAGTTGACAGTTTCTCTCCCAGAGTCTTGTTCCCACTTTGTGGGCCCTCTGTACCCCCCTGTGGCAGCTGTAGTGGGCCCTTAGTTCATGTTCAGCAACCTAGGTGGCACAGGCAACATGTCTGTCCCTTGGCCCAACCACTACTGCTACTCTACTAGGTTTGCCAGTTGTAGATGATAACTAATCCTTCCTCTTCCTTGGACATCCTTTTACCTGCTGGGTGGGCTTCAACTAGGCTTATCAGGGCTACTGTAAATAAAAAAAAGAGGTCTGTATGATATAACAGAACCCGTATGATATATGAGGAGCCTTATCTAGATTTTGGACCATGGCCCCGTGCCTTAAAGTAATGGTTCTGCCTACAACAAGCAACGTTGTTACTCATTTTGTAGCCCCCGGGCCCATCTCCAATGGAGAGAAACATCTTCTCCTTCCTTCCGGGTGAATCCTGGAAAAGCTGTGTGTGGGATAATGAATGTTTTGTTACGGCCTCCAAGGCTAACCCTAAATGTTCTAATCCTCATTACAAGGTCTCATTGGGCTGCTAGATTGCGGATGGGATTGGCCCGTTTATGGTCACCCTTACCCTTTAAGCTTTCAGTGTTGGAGCTCTGATCCCTGCAGCGTGCAAGTGGTAGGAAATACTTGCTGTGTCAATGTAGACGTAGTTAAAGGTCAAGCATGCCTGCGATGCTATAATACCCAAACATGATCTTCTTAGTTGTACTTGGAATGTTGCGGCCAGAGTGGCCGGCTGGAGTCTCTTTTATTATTAATGCCTCGCTGCAGAAGGTCATTTGACGGCAATGTAATCCAGCTCTCTGAGTGGAGCCGTCAATCAAAGCAGTGCTGAATGAACCCTGGAATGAATGACAGGTGGGCCGCGCTCGGGCTGTGCAGAAACTTGGCTCCTAAGTGCACCACCAATTTGGCTTGTGCAATGCAATGCATTCTGGGTGACTGATACTCTGCAGCACCTGCCGCTTCCATTTAGAACATTCGTCGTCACTCGCTGCAATACATGGGGCCTAAATTTAGCTGCGGGGGTTCTGACCAGACACGGATAATGTCCCTTCTGGAACCAGCTCTGTTTAAATCCTATTTGACTGGTCCAGTGCTTTCTGCTTGTGTTCAGTCATTGAGCTAAATCACATTTTATATTTATATTGGGTTATGTCGTCTGTATCAAATATATTATAACTCAATGCTCAATGTTACTCCTTATTATCACAGGGGATGTATTGTGTACTTTGTACTTTGTGTAGGCAGCTCTGGGATCGAATCAATGTAACAAACCAAATAGCAATATTATGATATGTATATATGATAGAATAATACATTATCTTTCTTTCTTTCTCTCTCTCGTAAAACGTCCAAATCATTAATTTGCTCCAAAAGTCCTTATATATGTTATTGCATTTTTATTTTTATTATATCAAAATTGCTCTAGGATGTTGTGATAGTTCATACAAGATCAGTCAATCTATCATCTTTCTATCTCTCTCCCCTCTCCCCCTGCCTCCCTCTCTCATATCTCTCTCTCATCTCCCTCTTCCCCCCTACTCCCTCTCTCTCTCGTCCCTCTCTCTCATCTCTCTCTCATCTCTCTCTCATATCTCTCGCTCCATCTTCCTCTTCCCCCTCCTCCTCCTCCTTCTCTATCTCTCTCATGTCTCATCTCCCTCTTCCCCCCTACTCCCTCTCTCTCTCGTCCCTCTCTCTCATCTCTCTCTCATATCTCTCTCTCTCATCTTCCTCTTCCCCCTCCTCCTCCTCCTTCTCTCTCTCTCTCTCATGTCTCATCTCCCTCTTCCCCCCTACTCCCTCTCTCTCTCGTCCCTCTCTCTCATATCTCTCTCTCTCATCTTCCTCTTCCCCCTCCTCCTTCTCTCTCTCTCTCATGTCTCTTCCCCCCTCCTCCCTCTCTCTCTCTCATCCCTTTCTCATCCCCCTCTCTCTCTCTCTCATCTCCCTCTCTCTCTCTTACCCCTCTCTTTCTCTCATATCTCTCTCTCTCATCCCTCCCATCTCTCTCTCCCTCTCCCCCTCCCTCTCTTTCATCTCTCTCCCTCCCCCCCTCTCTCTCTTTCACCTCTCTCTCTCTCACCTCTCTCTCTCTTCTCCCTCCCCCCTTCTCTCATATCTCTCTCCCTATCTCTCTCTCTCTCTCTCTCGCTCTATCTCACTCTCTCTCTCAATTCAATTCAAATAAGCTTTATTGGCAGGACCAAATACATTTTAGCATTGCCAAAGCATATGGGGAGGTTATATGGGATAATACTCTCTATACGCACTATACTCTATTTATAGTGCTGAATTATACTGCACTATAGAATATCTTATAACTGACATAAAGCGAATCATTTCCCCCAACACAGTTCTGATTGTTGGGAGCACACCATGGCTGGCAGGCTCACTGACATGCATAGTTTAATCTGTGAGTGTCTTTTCTAGTCTGCTGTAAAGTAATGACTGACAGCAGACAGGTGATGGTGTGTAGAATGCGGATGAGACATACTGAAGGCTTTCTATGGCTTTTACATCAGGCAATCTCTTTTCAATAACAGAACTCTTTGACATGCAGCAGTTCACTAATTGGATAGTGTCCGGAGCATTCACCAAGGCGGGCACGATCCGGCTATCTTAAGGGCAACAAATCGTGCGAGTAAGGCAGAGAACTCTATTATTATTATTATTATACAGGATTTATAGAGCGCCAACAGTTTGCGCAGCGCTTTAAATATAAGGAAGACATCACAATCCCAATACAATTCAAGACAAGATGGTAAGGAGGGCCCCGCCCCTGAGGGCTTACAGTCTAAAAGGGAGGGGGAAGTGATACATGAGGAGGGAGCTGTGTGGGGATGAATTGTTTGAGAACAACGAGGTTGAGGTGGGATAGGCTTCCCTGAAGAGATGAGTCTTAAGGGATCGCCTAAAGGCAGTCAGTGTGGGAGACAGACGGACAGGTTGGGGTAGAGAGTTCCAGAGGATGGGAGAGACTCTAGAGAAGTCCTGGAGGTGAGTATGGGAGGAGTTGACAAGGGAGATGGAAAGCAGGAGGTCTTGGGATGAGCGGAGGGGACGGTTAGGGTGATACTTTGAGACAAGGTTGGAGATATAGCCGGGGGCAGAGTTGTGGACGGCTTTGTAACTGATTGTTTGACGTGATGAGAACTCTATAAATTTGCTTGATTTGCTGAATGGACAATTCCGCAATCATAGAAAGGAAAATCAAAATTGTGCAGTTTGATGATTTGGCCGGTTTTCACACTGACTTGCCCGTTGCTGGTCCCAAAGTTTAGCCAAGAAATGGACAATTATATAGAAGGTTTCAATCTGTAAGATAAAGTTTACAATTGTATCAACTGTGAGTAAGTATCTGCTGTAGGGATAGCTCAAAATGCTGATCTTCCGCGCGGAAAACCGTGCGGGAAGTGGAAAACCGTGCGGGAAACCCAAACGTTATATGTGAATGGAGCCTTAATGTGAATGATATAAATATGTGTACGTTGTTTCAATCTCCTGTACAGCGTGATGTTAGGGTATACTTTGCTTCAAATGTTTGGCTGATTTGTATTACACATTCTTCTTTGGGTATAATGATATCATCATCTAGGAATAATGATGTAAAGTGATAACGTCTGTCTTACACCGATTATGTTTCATTTAGGGAAATGCATGATGGAATTGTGATGAATGAATACAGTTTAAGATTAAAATTTCCCTTTCGCAGTATACAGTAGAAACGCATTGCACTTATAGCTGACGATATTTTCCTCACGTCATAGACTGTCCTGTATTCTCTTTCAGGAACAACAATCAGACCTGCTGAACAACTCTGAACAATGGTCTACAGACTGCTATGGCTGGTCAAACGGAACCAAGTCCGAATTCCCTGGAGGTTTGGTCCCCTTCAACCAGCTATGGCAGTACTGAAATCTCCAGCCTCTGACCAGGGCACAGCCGCCATGATGGAAGATTCTAGAGATCTCTCTGCCGGACTCGTCACCTTGTCGTGTTTTCTTTTCTGAATTTCTGAATGCTTATATTTGTCTTACAGTCTAATCTCCATCAAATACAAATTCTTACCCTTTTCTTCCTTCTTTTTTTTTCATTTCCTTTGAACTGTATTCATTTCCCTTCTTCCTTCCCTCTATCCTTTTCATTCCTACTAATTTCTTCTTCCTTTTTTTTTCCTGTTTTCCTTTGCTGCTTTTATGGCTAGATCTTTATTTCTATACTCCTTTCCTTATTCTTTCCTGTACTTTGTTTTCTTCATTCCATTTTTTTATTTTCTTATTTTTACAACACATTTCTTTCTGCTTTCATCCTTTCCACATTCATCTCTTTTGGTTTCTTTTAGCCTTCCTTTCCTCTTTTTTTTCTTTCCTCTCCTCTTGTCTCCTCTCCTTTCCTTCCCCCTTCTCCCCTTGCCTCTACTTTCTTCTATTCTCTCCTTTCCCTTCCTTTCTTTTCCCCCTTTCCTCTTCTGTCCACTCCTATTTTTCCTTTTCTTTCCTCTCCCTTTATCCCCTCTGCTTCTCTCAAATTTATGTTCCTTTTTTTTATTTTCCCTCTTCTTTCCTTTCCTCTCCTTTTCTCTTGTCTACTCTCCTTTGCTTCCCTCTCCTCTGTTATCCTCTCCTCTCTATTCACTCTGCTTTCCTCTCCTTTTCTTGTTTTCCTCTTATCTTCTCCCCTCTCCTTTTTCTCTTCCCTTTTCCCCCCTCTCCTCTAAGTTCTTCTGTACTCCCTTCTTTTCCTTTTTTTTCCATTTAATTTCCCCTCCTTTGCTTCCCTGTTCTCTCCTTTCTCCTCCTTTCCTCTACTCTGCTGTCCTCCCCCTTCCTCTGCTTGCCCCACCTCTCCTTTCTTTTCCTCTCTTCTCCTCTGCTCTCCTCTCTTTTCATCTGCTTTCCTCTCCTTTCTTTTGCTCTCTTCTCCTTTCCTTTGCTCTCCTCTCCCTTTCCCTCCTTTCCTTTCTTTTCCTCCCTTTTCCTTTCTTCTCTTCTGCTCTTTTCTCCTCTCCCCTCTCCTTTCCTCTGCTTTCCTCTCCTCTCCTTCCTTTTCCTCTCCTCTCCTTTCCTTTCCTCCCCTCTCCTTTCTTTTGTTCTTTTTTCCTTTCCTCTTCTCTGCTCACCTCTCATTTCCTTGACTTTTTTCCTTTCACTCTCCTCTCCTTTTTTTCTCCCTTTTTTTTCTTTCCTTTCCCCTTCTCTCAATTTCTTCCCTTACTTCTCCTCTCCTTTCCTCCCCATTTCTCTCCTTCCCTTTCCTTTGCTCCCTTCTCCTCTCCTCTGCTGTTCTTTACTTTACTGTTTCTTTCTTTAAAGGAGAACTATGAGGTGGGTGCTTTTCACTCACCTCATAGTTCTAGCCGACCTGTGACAATGAGACTGTCACAGGTCGGCTCAGTAGATCGGGAAGTGAGGGAACACATACCGGCGTTCACTCACCTCTCGATCCTGTCACGGCTCTCTGCCGTGACTGGGGAGTGGCTGGATTCCCCACTCCGATCCTCCAGCGCTGACTGGTGGAACGGACGGGGGAGGGGGCGGGTACAGCTGGTTCTGCCTCTAGATAGAGCCAGCTGTCACTCACGCAGCTGGGCAGATCCAGACATAATTGTCGGGATCCGATTCAGCGTCTCAGTATATAGGGAGCTGTAGCTCGCGGTATACTGAGCCTAGGGTGACGGGAGGACGCTAGTTTGTGTCCTCCCGTTACCCTAAGGAGAACTATGAGGAAAAGCCCTGACCCCATAGTTCTCCTTTAATGATTTCCTTCTTCTGTATCGTTTTATTTTGTTTTATCTATCCCCCATTCCTATCCATATGCTCTATAGTTTTTCCTTGCGTCTCTTTTCTTTCTTTGCTTTATTTTGATGTACTTTCACTTTCATTTTCTTTTAATTGATTTTCTTCACAATCATCCTTTCCTTTCTTCTTATTTCCTTTTCTTTTATCTCCATTTTATCTTCTTTTTTTTTTCTTGTTTTGTCCCTCCTTTCTTTTATGCTTTCAAGCTTTTTTCTTTCTTTGTTATTTCCTTTACTGTATCATACTTTGCTTTTTCCCTTTTCTTTTATTAGAAAATAAACATACACCTTTTTTAAGATCAATTTGCAATTGTAATGACTGAGAAGACTATTTGTGATTTCTCATAATGATGTATTTTTGTAACGATTATTGACTGGAATAAAGGATGGCAAAAACAGCAATGTTAAATATGTTTTGGTGTATATACTGATTGATTGATTGATTGATATATATATATATATCAATCAGATTATTATGACCTTCGTTGGGCCACAAGATGACTTAGTTGGGCCGCCTCGTGACTCCACGAGATGTTGAAAGGTGATGCGAGGAATCTGACACAGCACTGTTGCCCTTCTGTTGTCTTGTGCCAGTCTTGCCACCCTGCGTTCTGCCCTAACGACTAGTCGCTGACGGACACAATTCGCACGTTCAGACCCAGATTTTTATTCTTTTTGTTTAATATTTACTGAAAATAATTTTAATTGCAAATAAAATATTTTATTGGCACCGCAACAATGGATTATAACTCTAAAAACAGGACAGATGAAATATGAACGCCACATCAGCAAATAAATATGCACTTCAATAGATACAATATATGTAAATCCTTTTATGTGCCAAAGGAAAGCTGTTCAGTAGACATGTAAGCTCCGGAAAAATTCGGTACGGTTCAGATTTTTCGTTGTTTTCGGGATTTGGGTCCAAAATTCAATTTGGTTTGGGGGTTTCAGATTCAGACAAAATGTGAATTTTCATTAACAGCCCCCCCCCCCAACTATGTATGGACAGAATAATTGCTCAATAAAATGGCCAATAGCATGTTTTGATGTCGGTCCATCTAAACCTACCTGCCGATAAGTGCTGGGGCTATCATTGAAAATGCTGGTTGCCTGCCTGTTACTCTGATCCTCTGGCTGTGATACCTTGTGAGCCAATGAACAAGTAAGCAGGAAAACACACAAAAGAAGCTCCGCCCCTCCACAGCTCAGGAAAGGAATGATTCGGGTGCTTGCCTCTGGGATCAGGTCCTCGCTCCGATATGAGTCCATACCAACATAAGACAAGCCGGCCGCCCACCGGATTCCACTGGGATAGTTTATTGAAACTTGCACCACATCACTGGTGTCGCACCCAAGGTCTGCCCCACTGACGCGTTTCACCCAATCACAGGCTTGGTCATCAGATCAGGAAGTCCGGGTAAAGTCCTGATCTGCATATTGGCTTCAGGTCAGTGACTACAAAACTATTACAGTCAGAGGATCAGAGTAACGGCCAGGCAAGTATAATTTTTCGAAGGAAAGCTGAGCAACAGCAGCCTCTATGTTTCTCTTATGAAGGGTTCACTTTAAAGGAACGCAATTGCTTATTTCTCCCTGTGCCTGTGAAAATGCTAGTTAGTTGTCTGCCATGCTCATCCTCTGGCTTCAATAAATGGAGATACAGCCCCCATTTTTTCATCCACATGGTCAGCATAACAGCCAGGCAAATAGCTGTTCCAGATGGTGTTCAGCAATGACAGGTCACGTGTTTCTTTCGTAGGTTAACGTGACGACAGCCCCAGAATGCATACCGCATGTGACTCGCATCTGACTGTCATGTGTGGGAACAGATTGTAACGTGTGTGACTGGTTTTATTCTTTGGCACAAGATAAGGGAAAGTCACCCAACTTCACATACACATACACTATATTGCCAAAAGTATTGGGACGCCTTTACACGCACATGAACTCTAATGGCATCCCAATCTTAGTCCGTAGGGTTCAGTATTGGGTTGGCTCCGCCCTTTGCCGCTATAACAGCTTCAACTCTTCTGGGAAGGCGTCCACAAGGTTTAGGGGTGTGTCTATGGGAATGTTGGACCATTTGTGAGGTCAGGTACTGATGTTGGAGAAGGCCGGGCTCGCAGTCTCCGCTCTAATTCATCCCAAAGGTGTTCTATGGGGTTGAGGTCAGGACTCTGTGCAACCAGTCAAGTTCCTCCCCCCCAAACTCCCCCATCCATGTCTTTATGGACCTTGCTTTGTGCACTGGTGCGCAGTCATGTTGCAACAAGGGGCCATCCCCAAACTCCTCCCAAAAGTTGGGAGCATGAAATTGTCCAAAATGTCTTGGTGTGCTGATGCCTTAAGAGTTCCCTTCACTGGAACTAAGGGGCCAACCCCTGAACCCCCCATAACCCCCCCTCCACCAAACTTTACACTTGGCACAATGCAGTCAGGCAAGTACCATTCTCCTGGCAACCGACAAACCCAGACACGTCCATCGGATTGCCAGACAGAGAAGCGTGATTGGTCACTCCAGAGAACTGCAGAAAATGTGTAAGCCGCACAGCCGCGCCAAGGCACCTCTTATAGTGCGGTCCTAACTCTAAACTATAAGAGTCTCCATCTTGGAGCACATGGGGCAAAAGATCAAATTGGGTGCAGGTTGGTCAGGAGGAAGCCCAACCTCCCTTAAAGGCACAGGAACGCTTTAAGGGAGGTTGGGCTTCCTCCTGACAAACCTGCACCCAATGCTTTGCATTGCACTTGGTGATGTAAGGCTTGGATGCAGCTGCTCGGCCATGGAAACCCATTCCATGAAGCTCTCTACGCACTGTTGTTGTGCCAATCTGAAGGCCACACCAAGTTTGGAGGTCTGTAGCTATTGACTCTGCAGACAGTTGGCGACTTGCATAAAGGATAATTGCTCGCAGAGTGGAAAGGGGATGATTATACATGGTGAAATAGTCCTGCTATAGGAGTCTCCTCCTCGATCATGTAGCATATTGTTACTACAAATTCAAAGTTCATCAATCCAAGAATGTATGCAGATATACAAAGAATAAACAATATAAACATTTAAATCATCCAAGCAGGTCATTATTGCAGGACTGTCCTGCAATAAGGATCTCCCGGTACAGGCATAACATTGAATGACGTTGCAGTACTCAAACTATTATATTCAGTATAAAAAAATCTATAATTCCTGAACATCAGCAATAAATTTAGGAAATACTGGCAAAAACATGAAAGCGTTGCGCTATGACACCACTATGCTGTGTCACCACCAGAGGGCGCCAGCTGACAACAGTTCAGTACAAATGTGCGGGGAAAAGAACAGAAGCAGGACTGGGGACTCTGGGTGCCACCTAACCCCAATAAAAGTGTTATACTACGCGCCATTTCATCCTTCTATCTATATAACACCGAGCATTTCGCATCATGTAATGATTGCCCTGACCCCGGGCAAACCTGGAAAGAAATACAAAAAAAAATTAAATTAAATAGGATTTACTTGTAACCATTTTATGCATTTATTTATTTATTTATTTATTATTTATGTAATTTATTTTTATGTATTTATCATGTATTTATTATTTATTTATTTTATTTATTATGTATTTATTATGTATTTATTATTTATTTAGGACCAATGGCTTTCAAGTGCCAATAATTAATATAATAATTTTAATTAAACCTGGGGTTGATTTACACTACGGCCCCCGGGGTTAATTTACACTACGGCCCCCGGGGTTAAATTACACTACGGTCTTGTGGTTAAATTACACTACGGTCTTGGGGTTAAATTATACTGCTGCCCTGGGGTTACACTACCACCCCTAAGTTTTAACCCTAATAGCGCTTACCCCCTACTGAATCTGCCCCACCTTACAAGCTCTGAGACACTAATACAGTGCATGAGCACTAACACACTACTAGTGTATAAGTACTAACATAATAAAAATAAATAAATACAATATAAATAAAAATACATCATACATGAATACATAATAAATAAATAATAAATACATAAAAATAAATTAAATAAATAATAAATACATAAAATAAATTAAATAAATAAACTAAATAAATAAAAAATACAACATAATACATACATAATAAATAAAAATAAATAAATACATAATAAAATATTACTTACCTTACCCCCGGCTTCCATTCTGCACGGTCGGGTGACATCACCATCCTTCCGGTGCGATCCCCAGGAAGGAATGCTGACCATCTCATGAGATTTTTGTCCATGGGTTTCGATATACTTTAGCCCTGACCGACCATGCGGCCTTAACTCGGGTCACACACATGCGTGCGGCGTGCGCGCCCGTATTGGGCCGTTCCCAGGAGGCACAGGTGATGCGTGTAGCAGCCTGCTGTTCCCTATGAGAGGAAGCGGCCGTACGCACACCTGAACTGCACATCCGTGTGGGTCCGGGTGCCCCTACTCAGGAGGGATCCTGACTGGGGTTCAGCTTTAATCTCATACCTGCATTATGACCATCCTCCTAATATTGAGTAGGTCCCCCTTTTTGCCACCAAAACAGCCCTGACCCATGGAGGGAAGGACACCGCTGCAAGGGTTAGTAACAGTTTTTGTTTCCTTTTCATTCAGATGGCACATCATATTATTATTGATCAGTTTAGATCAGGGGTAGCAAACCTCCGGCCCTCCAGCTGTGGGTGGAACTACAAATCCCATGAGGCATTGCAAGATTCTCACAGCCACGACTCCCGCAGAGAGATGCATCATGGGATTTGTAGTTTCACAATCCCGTGGGTAGTCACCGCTCCTGTGATTGGCTACAATCTCAATTCAAATGAGTAAACTAAACATGAGATTGTAGTCCATCCCGGGGGCGGAGCTTGGAGCGGTGACTACTTTACAACACACACAAGGACCATGGGCAACAGACGTAGCCCCCCTCCAGAAGGAAGGACAGTGTCAGCACCAATTCAGAGATGATTGGAGGATCTACAGCCGAGTGATACATACCGTGTTTCCCCGAAAATAAGACACTGTCTTATATTTTTTTTGGGCTCAAAAAAACACACTAGGTCTTATTTTCGGGGTAGGTCTTATTTTTTTTTTTTTAATGTACAACAATCCAAAATGAATGCAAATCCAAATTAAAAAATCCAAAATGACAAAGTTAAGAATAGGGTGATCAGGGCAATCAGGGGTGCCGTACCTTTCCAAGAGTGCTTTCACTATCGATTCCTCACAGGCGGAGTGCATTTGGTATCACTCCGCCTGTGACAGGAGCCGGCACTATAGAGGAAGCATCGGCTTATGCGGCACTGCTCCCTCCGCTGCCGCCTCGCTTCCTCTAGCGCTGGCACCGCTGATTCTCTCCCGCCTCTCCCGTGGCTCTTCAGGTTCCCCCTTATGCCACCACTGGCCCTGGCAATGGTCACAACTAGGTCTTATTTTCGGGGTAGGTCTTATATTTCAGCAATTCCCAAAAATAGTACTAGGTCTTATTTTCAGGGAAACAGGGTTTCCAAGATACATTGTTGTTAATAGTTAAGGTCCTTGAATGTATTTTTAAGGTTTCCTGTTCCCATATTCCACCTATGAGTTGTCAAGGGTTAAGATTTCCAACACTACAAGCCAACGGTCCTGACCTGAGAATGGATGCATCCAGGAGCTACAGGAAAGTAGGCTGACTGGGGCAATTGGAGATGTACCCGCTGGACTAGTTTGAGGGTCAGTCCACATCCCCCAGGAAGGAGTAGAGCTAC
>NW_017306801.1:446226-457636 GCF_000935625.1 Nanorana parkeri | reverse complement strand
GTAAGAACGGGCCGCGACCACGGCAGTGGCGTAACAACCGGGGGGCCCGATGGATCGGCTCCTCCGAGTGCAAAGGCAGACGGACGAGCGGGAGGGGGTTGCGCCGGTCGCCAGCAGTGAAGCGGGCGGGCCGGCCGGCAGTGAACACGGCCGCGAGGACCCAGCAGCAGCCATCCTGATATTACGGTGAGCCCCGCCTGGATGTTCCCGGCCGCTGTAACAGCCCGCTTGAGTTTCCTTCAGCTGAGAGAAGGAGAGGACCGTGACATGTGAGGTAAGTATGTTCCATTATAGAACATGGAACATGGCTGAATTTGGAACTGACTATATTCTATTCCATGTTCTATAATGACATTGTGTTACTAGAAAACTACAAGTCGGCTGTTCAGCTGGGACTTGTAGTTCCATGTATGATGGAAGGCTGTTTTATGACTGTCCTCATGAAAGTACTAGTAACACAATGTCATTATAGAAACATAGGATAGAACGTAGTTGAATTTGAAAGTTACTGTACTATAATGCCATTGTGTTGCTAGTATTTTCATGAGGACAGTCATTAAAACAGCCTTCTATCATACAGGGGACTACAAGTCCCAGCATGCACTCACTGTCCCTGTACACCTCTCAAATATCACCCAGTGAACTACTGCAGTGGGCTTGCATGCTGGAACTTGTAGTTCCCTGGGTGATTTATATGTGGGGGTGTACAAGGACAATGAGGACATAGTTACATAGTATTTGGGGTTGAATAAAGACATACGTCCATCAAGTCCAACCCATATAGGTCCACGCATCATCTCATGCTTAGGGATACTGGTATCCCTGGATATTACGGTCCCTCCAGAAATTATCCAAACGTTTCTTGAACAAATCTACACTCTTGGCTGAAATCACTGCCGATGGCCAGACCTTAACCGCTCTTACTGTAAAGAACCCTCTTCGCAATATCTCTACTTACCCCCTCATAAAAAGTTAGCAAGTTAGTTAGGCAGGGACGGTCTTTCCTGAACCCGTGCTGATTGTCATTAACTATCCCGTTTTCCTGAACAAATTCTACCAGATAATCCTTTATTATGCCCTCTAGCATTTTACAAACTACCAATGTTAGACTGACCGGCCTATAGTTCCCAGGTTGGCACCTTGCCCCCTTTTTGGCATGTAAAACTGTATACAATGCAGCACAATGGGGGGTTTATATCCATTTTAATTCTGTAGAGTCATGCGGTGGTATATTCAGATCATTTTCTATATGAATTTCGATATAGACCAGATAAGCCCCAACTTGGTACGTGTGTCATAAGTGTTTCTCCATAAGACTTTTGGGACTTTTGGGACGGTGTTTTTGCAGATGCGTAGGGTTCGGGCCCCAGGATTTTTAATGATGTCAGTTATGCCAGCCACAGACTCCTCTGAAGTCAGCATTTTGGAGTTCCCCCTTCCACCTCCATGAAGCCTTCTAGCCAATGGCTTCCAGCTGAAACCGCAAGCCAGGTATTGTGTGATCGCAATCTGCACTCCATGCGGCTGGACCAGCATGGTTACTGTGTGTCACAATTATTGTCGTATGATGCGAGCGGCTGACTGAGAAGTGGAAAGCCATCTGACCCACTTACAATGCTTTCGGTAAAAGCTTTCTAGGCAAACATGTTCCGGTAAGTTCCTCCCCCCTGCATGTACATCTTCTTATTATGTCTTTTTTTTTTCCACTGAAAGCTGAATGCCAAGCAAGCAGCTAAATGCACAAAAGAAATACACACAAGGGAGCTGTGGTACCTGGCAACGGATTTAAGCTCACCGCACGTTACAGTTTGATGGTACAAACTCCTTTAGACCAACCAACAACTATGCAGTGCAAGGTCCAGTCTGATTAGGTGCTGATTGATTGATTGGATGATTGGATGATTGATTAAGGCCTCATTCACACACAACGCAAGAGCAAAATTGTATATTGCGTATTTAGGCTTATATGCGCGTATGTACGGGCATATGTGAGCGTATTTATATGCATATACGTGCGTATATGCGTGCATTATATGCAATCCCAGGATGCATCACTCGTAATGGAATTTTTAACGCGCTGTACGCATGTACGCGCGTAAATACGCTGCCCGGACGCATCTCTGTTCCATTCTGTTTTTGCGCCTATATACGCTACACAAATATACGGCTCCATACGTGGCTATGTGTATGCAGCCATTCATTTGCATGTGTTGCATGTGGTACAATACGCACGTACGCGCGTATACGCGCGGCAGTGTGAATGAGGCCTTAAGGAAGTCCTCCTTTCCTTTAGTTTTGGTAATTTTAAAGTTGATCGTACAAAAATTGTACGTGCAGGTCGTAACATGTGTGGTGACCTTTGCAAAGCACAGCCAGGTTTGTAACTTGACTTTTCTCTAACTGCAGTTAAGCAATATAAGCTTGGTCACCTACCCAGGGCCACATTTACTCTCTCTGCTGCCCCAAGGCCAGGTTCCTCAATGCGCCCCCCTGCAGGCCACAAACAAGTGATCTCGGCGACATCGCCGGGATCACTTGTACAAAACAAGCGGCGGCTTCCCTCGCTGTACATTTAGTTCTGCTTCCTCAAAGCTGGGCTAAATGTAGAAAAGCTGAGTCAGCTTGTTTCTGCTGGTCTAGCAGCATATTTGGATTGTTTTCTCTGACTGCTAGGAATCTGCATGTATACTGAGATTTATGTCCAACACGCTTTTTATCCACCTTTTTTGTGAGTACCATTTATCATATTTAGTTTTTCTAAACAAATAAAAGGATTATTTGCACCAGGATAGGCGCCCGGTGTTTCTTTTTTATGTTTCACACAGTGTAATCCCTCATCTGTAACGGGGCGGCCTGCCTTGAACACAAGATTCAATTTGTGGCTGAAGGAGGTTCTTATCTGGCGCTGGTTTTGCTTTTTGTGGAATTGTCCTAAATGTAGAATACAACCACCCGCCCGGCGCCCAGAACTGCATGTCCCGGGCGTCGGGAGATAGGAATTCCACACCCCTGAAGCCCCCCAACTCCCTGCTGCCCCGAGGCCGGGCCTCGGTTGGCCTTGTGGGAAATCCAGCCCTGCACCTACCATCCAAGCCTGTGATTGGACAGTGAAGGAGCAGCAAATTACTGCTGGGGTCATCCATCTGCTTACCCTGTTCTCTCCTCCTCTCACCCTGTTCCCTGTCAACATTTGTTAAAATAGAGCCAGTGTTCCATATGGAGGCTAATGCTGGGTCCAGTGTCGCCCCCAGCCTTTTTGGCAAATGAGGGGTGGGGTGTTGTTGGATCTGTGGGTGAGTGACCCCATCCTCCCCGCCCAGTGACATCACTGGTTGCCAGGAGCTTGGCAGGACGCCAGCCAGAGCGTCCCAGGTTGGTAGGAGCTGAGCAGGGAGATGTGTATCACAGGGCGCCTAAAGACCTAAGGCCGGCCCTGTGTATGGCCCTTACATATCTCCCCGCCCAGCTCTTAGCAAGCTGGGATGCTCTGGCTGGAAAGGGAGCGGCAGGAACATTGCAAACATTGGCATGGCCGCTCTGCCTGCCAGCCCCCCACATGAGCCAAAGTGATCAAAGAGATGCACCTGAGGCAACCTTGTTAAAGGGACGACCTCGCCCGCATCATATTTAGACTTTTACACTAGTTGCATGTACAAAAAAAAATGATTTCACAGAAATGTTAGAGTGGATACAAATAATGAAAAGGCTAATATTCATACATATTCTGGAGAAAGTGCTGCCCTGGGTTCCTTACAGTTCTAATCACATAACCAAAAGCCGCTTTCCTTGGTCATATGATTTTATAGAAAGAGGTGGACCAGATCTCAGTGTATTCTTCCCCTTGAGCAGGGATCATGTGACCTAATACCTAGGCCCGTGGTTGGCAAACTCGCGTCCTCCAGCTGTGGAGAAACTGCAAATCCCGTCATCTGGGAGCCATGCCTGTGCCTTTCAGAGTCTTACAATGCCTAATAAGGTTTGTAGTTGCACCACAGGTGGAGGGCCGAAGCTTACCTACCCCTGGCCTCAGCTTTAGTTAAGTGACCAGCATTGGACAAAGCCTGCTGATGCCGTCGTATTCGCTCCTTAGCATTCAGAGAGAGCTGTAAGTGGAGGATTAAAAACAGAATGTCTACTTAAAACATAATTGCTTTTCTGGTTCCGACACACATTTGGAAGTCTTCAGCTTCCTTGTGAAGGTTACGTCTGGGCTGCTGGTGTGTTGCTGTAGTTAGTGCTTAAGGCATCAGCACACCAAGACATTTTGGATAATTTCATGCTCCCAACTTTGGGGGAACAGATCAGGGATGGCCCCTTCCTGTTCCAACATGACTGCGCACCAGTGCACAAAGCAAGGTCCATAAAGACATGGATGAGGGAGTTTGGGGTGCAGGAACTTGACTGGCCTGACCTCAACCCCATAGAACACCTTTGGGATGAATTAGAGCGGAGACTGCGAGCCCGGCCTTCTCCTCCAACATCAGTACCTGACCTCACAAATGGTCCAACATTCCCATAGACACACTCCTAAACCTTGTGGACGCCTTCCCAGAAGAGTTGAAGCTATTATAGCGGCAAAGCGTGAGCCAACCCAATATTGAACCCTACGGACTAAGACTGGGATGCATATATCAAAACCTTCATAGACATAGAACTCTCTTACACCTTGGCAATTGGCTGCTCAGGGACTGATTGCTGTTGCACTGAATGGAGACTGGGGAAGGGGTGTGTGTGTCACATGAACATCAAGCCCAGTAGTATTGATATGGGGAGTCTAGGAAGGGGTAAGAACAGCCTGCTTAAAGCCCCTTCTTTAAAGTGCTTTGCTCTTTTCTAAAAGGTGGACTATGGCTAAGTGAAGTGTTATTGAACACATATAACTACCGTGATGCGGCATATAGACGATATATTTTTAGCAACAACACAATCTGAACAGAAATAGAAAATGAACTTTACACTTTCAGTGTTTCCAGTTGCTCGGTTCCTACATGAAGTAGCTGGTAAATGTGTGAAGACATTAGACAGGATGTGACACAGCATTTTTCATTTACTTTGCGGCTTCTATCAGTCTTCAGTGCAACCACAAGAGATATTTTATGTGGTGAAGCAGAGGAGGAACATTAAAGATTGCCTCCGAGCTGAAACTGCATGTCTTAGGGCTTCTTCGACTAGCATTGATGTGTGCGGAGGTGGAAAATAGGTTCTGAATTCTGATTATTACGGAGAATGCCACCTCCAAGATACAATACATTTCCTAGAATTCTCTCTGATCCTTTCTAAGAATCCATTCTAAGCTCCACAAATACCCTAACCCTGCCTGCCTCCATCTTTTGTCCTTACAGTGAACCTGTTCTTTTTTACCATGCAACAAGTTCTATTTAGGGCCCATTCGCACCAGGGCATTGCAATAAATGCACGTTACCTAGCGTGTGGTACTGTGTGTTGCATTGGCATTTATTTGAATGGCACCCCAGCGCACCATCTGGAAGTGTGTTGCAGAGCAATGCGCAGTACAGCAGTGCAGTATGCGTGAACTACTTTTTTTCACCTCAGCACATGGTATTGCGGTAGCGTGCATATAGCACTATGCTTTGGTGTGAACGGACCATTAAATGGTTTGTGTGCATGCACCTGTTATTTTTCTAATTTGTTACATTTTCTTATGATTATTTTGAACTGTTTCTACTGTTATGTTATTACTGACAATAAGTGGCTTAATATGTCCCTTCCCCCACCATGTGGCATTTTAGATAGATTCCCACCAGATACCAGCTGATATAATTTGTATATTGCATGAGCAAAAATACGTTGTTAAATTATGAGCACAGACGTGCGCATGGTGTGTGCCAGGTGTGTATGGGCACACACTAATCACCCCGAACGCAACACTGAAACCGCAACAGTGGGCACGGTGTTTTTAGTCACTGAGCTGGTGGAGAGATCACAAAGCTCTTTCTGTGACTGGCTCAGCGATACAGAGCGCAGCAATGCTTGCCACTAACATTCCTCATATAACAGCCGCAGTCCTCGGTGCCTCAGGAAGCTGGGCGATTGGTTACATAACCACCTGTCAGGCTCCCTGCTTCTTACTACACCCCTGCTGGAAGAGGACTGATGGCAACCCTAGGTAGAGAACCACCATCTTGAATGATGCTGATTATTTGCCCATATGATGGGATTGGGCGTGGTATGAACCCTGTTCACCAGAGTTCACCCAAGTCAGCTCAAAGGTCTGACTGCCACCCCTTCCTCCTGAGCCAATCACTTGCAGGGTGGCACATTCCCTGTCCCGCAGCTATACATCACAAAGGACCAGGAAACGTCCCCTGCCACTTCCAACAGTGACTGTGTTGAGAGGAGGGGTCATTCAGAGTTTTGAGCGGATTTGGACAAATTCACATGAACTGAGTTTGCACCCAGGGCTGGTGCTAGACTATTTTGTGCCCTAGGCAAGACCAGCTACTGGCACCCCCCAGCCCCCCTCCCGTGGCGTTACCCTTAATCCCTCCTGGCAGGGCCCCATTCTCCCCCACGCAGCAAAACCCCCAATCCCCCCAATACGGCCCCATTCTCCTGCCGGCTAGCTTCCACGGGAGACAGGTGAATGTCAGCAACCGGGAGCAATAGCCAGACTGCTATTGGATATTTTAAGTTGAAATAGCAGGCTGGCTATTGAAACCCCACCCACTGAGCAGAGGAGTGGACCTGAGAGAGAAAGTTGTCTCTAAGTTCCGCTCATCTGCTTAGTGGGAGGGTGCAATAGCCAGCCTGCCATTGGCTTTTGCAATTCGAAATAGACAGGGGGGCACCGTTAGGGGATTGAGTGGTCAAGGCTGCGCCCTATGAGCAGCTGCCTAGTTTGCCTAGTGGCAGCACCGTCCCTGAATGCACCAAGCCCAGCCTCATCACTACTCAGGTGATTCCTGTAGTTCCCTTTGGATGGAGGTCCAGTTAGGTCGTGGTAAAGTACCTACCGCATATGTAATAAACTCATAACCCAGCAACAATACTCGGTCAGCATCCTGTTAATGGGGTTGTTCTGTCATATAGTTACAGCACAGCAACGACCTGTCTCTGGCTTCAATACTTTCTGAGTCATTCATCTTGAACAAACAGGCCGACAGAATGTCAGAGTGATGTGAGAGCTCCGAATCTGCATACTTGTTCCTGGTCTGTGATTTAAAGGATTGATGCCATTGGGTTATCATGACATCCAGTAAATTAGCATTTTACCAAGAAGATACCATCAATGGCAGCCTCCATCTTCTCTCAGTATAGGTTTTCTATTATATAATGAATATCAAAGAATGATAATGGCTTTCTCTCATTATCACTCTCTTACACTATGGGCTTCCATTATATAAGTTCCTATACTCATCAGTGACATCTAGGGGGCACTAGTGCATCCGGAAAGCTACACGCTGGGGTGAAACTTTTATGAATGAAGCCCTATATGGCCAAACATTTGTGAACACCTTGCCATCACACCTATATAAGCTTGTAGGGCATCCCATTCCAAATCAGGTTTCTGGAAAAGCTTTACACGAGATTTTAAAGTGTGTCTGTGGAATTTTAAGCCCATTCAGACGAATTTGTGAGGTCAGGTAATGATGCGGGATGGGGAGATGTAGCTTGCAATTGATGTTCTAGTTCCTCAGATTGAGGTCAGGGCTTTGTGCAGGCCACTCGAGTTCCTCAACACCAAACCCATCAAACCATGTCTTTATGGAGCTGCAGTCACACTAGAACAGAAAATAGCATTTACCAAACTGTGCCCACAAGGTTGGTTGCAGTTGTATACATGTATTTGTATGCCGTAGCATTTACTCAATAGTTTGGAGGGGTGTCCATACATTTATGGCTATATATTGTGCAACACAATAGTCTCTTGGTAGGAAAAAATCCAAACCATCTCATTGACCCAAGGTCTGTGAGCTCAGCTGAAGCTGCCTTCTGATGTCCAACGGTGCCAACAGCCAACTGAACCCTTGGCTAAATCTGAAAAATCAGAAGATTAAAAAAAAAACACACAGTTAAAAGGTTACGAGCCCATAGTGTCCTCCTATGATCTCAAGTGCCAATGAGCAATGCATGTTGCTATTAGGTAGACATATAAGCTATGGAAAAATTTGGTTCGGATATTTCGTTATTTCAGGATTCGGATCTGAAATTCAATTCGGTTCGGGTTTCAGATTCAGACGAAATCCGAATTTTCGGATTAATTTACAAATATTCGTTGTGAATACCACAGAAAACCATATGCAGATATTAATACTAAAACTGAAGCTCCTAGACCAGAATGGCATTCAGGAGTCTGAATTTCCAAATAGCATTCGGGAGATCCAAAAGCAATACGTGTCTGGGAGCCATATTAAATCTGAGGCTTCCAGAACCAAATGGCATTCGGGAGCTCTCGAATGCTATTCGGAAATTCGGACTCCATTAGGTTCTTGGAGGCTCAGTTTTAGGATTATGTATACAGTATATAAATCGTATTCTATAATACGACCGAATATTTGTAGCAGCAACATTGTGACTCATATATACATAAAACTAAACCTGAGGCTCCCAGACCCGAATGGCATTCGGGAGCTCCCAAATGCAATTCAAAAATTCGGATCTCGATTGCAATTCGGGTCTAGGCGCCTCAGCTTTCTATATATATATATACACACAGGGCTCAAAATTTCAAGTCTAGAGCTACTAGCCAGGCCTTAAGAGTTACTAGCCACCAGTTGCCCCACCTAACCCTTACCCTGCCCTGGCCTTAACTCCGCCCCTAAACTCACCCTCTTAAATAATCTTACGATAATTCTTATTTTATGCTTGCAAACGGCAGATTAGGGATTCCTGCTGCAGGAAAACGCAAGTTCCTTGCCCAGGAATCTCTAATCACACCTGAAATGTACTGTAGTTGTGAATGGGGCCTAATATACACATACACTGAAGGTGTCCATACACCTGCCAATTATCGTACGATTTTTGGCGGGTTGGTCGGAAGACGAATGCCACGCGATGATCGCGAGTGCGATCTGCTTGTCCAAGATGGGCAGGTCATACGAGATTTTAATGACCTTACAACCATCGCACAACAAAAGTCGTGTGATAGTTGTAAGGTGTATGGGCAGCTTAAAACACAATAATGCACTTCTCAACGCTACAACCGCCCGCCCCCACCCCCGCACAAATATAATAATAAAATTCTCCCCGCACACAAAAAATAATACGCTCCCCCGTGTTAAGCCCCCCAAACACATAAAATAATATACTCCCCCCTTATTAACCCCCCCACACATATTGCGCAAATGTTTCTCAAATTAATATTAAACCAATAAAAATACACAATTCAATTGATAAAACACACTAAAATCAGTATCAGCGCGCTAAAAATAATAATTTTCTGACTAATAATATAAAAATAATATATCTTCTGACTAATTAACAGTTCTACTATAAGCTGATGGTCGCTAAAGCGACCATCAGCTTATAGTAGAACTGTAAATGCCAGGTCCGTACGGCATACTGAGCTGGCCAGCTGGAAGCACTTTTGTAGCTCCGTATGCCGTATGTCCTTGGCAGCGAAAGGGTTAAACACTTTAACAGCAGCTGATCTTGAACATTTAACCAATTCTGCTGTTTTGCTGATACTCGTATCTTCAGAAACAAATCACTTCTAGTGTCGTGATAAACAACCCGCTTCCCTATTTATAATGGTCTGGCCCTCTAGCAACTTCAGCGCCAAATTATAGCTAATTATAGATAATTTGCCTACAAACGTAAGGTGGTCATAATAATCTGGCCGCTCAGTGTATATGGCTCACATGTTGCCTTAACGAAAATTCGGATGCAGACCCATTCGGATGCTGTCAGGGACTAGGACACCTCCAGGTGGCACTGTGGCTCTGGAACCAGATCCTGCAGTTCCAGTGCTCACCTGCAGGTGTCTCCAGGCAGCCAGTGGTTGTCAGGGACCTGAGCACCTCCAGGTGGCACTGTGACGCTGGAACAAGGTCCTGCAGTTCCAGTGCTCACCTGCGGGTGTCTCAGCAATTAGTCACCACCTGGTGCTGATCTGAAAGGGTATGTAACCTCTCCCTGCAGTGAGGCCTGTGCTGCAGTATTGTCACCACAGCCTGTATCCGTATCCTGTTTCCTGTTTCTATAACCTGTATCCTGTTTCTGCCTTGAACCCTGACTTGGACCTGACCCCTGAGGTCTCTTGATCAGTGGCTCCCCTCTTGTTGTCCTGCCCCCCAGAGTTTGCCCTGTTGTCTCCGGGTGTTATTGTTTCTTGTATTTTTATATGTTACTTGCAGGTGTTGCTGGGGGTGCTTATGGTTGTGGTGTTTTTGGAGTAAATAATAATCTACCGTTTTTAAGCATTGTTTGGTGTGGTCACGTATTTGGTTCTCCTGTATTGATACCTGAACGTGGTGTGGGGACCCCCGTGCACGGTATCGTGATGACAGATGCATTAAACTGAAAAACACATCTGATTGGCCAGAAAAGTCTTTGAACGAAATTCGGACGGGATACGAAATTTGGAAACGGAAATTTGGATTCGGATCCATTCGGACGCATTGGGATTTGGAAATCCGGATGTGTCCGAATTTTGGAAGGTTCGTACAAATGTTGAATCAGAACGAAGTGAGTCGCACATATCTACTATTAGGGATGAGCAAGTTGTTGGTTGACCAAAAATTCTGCAAAAACCAGGACTTTTTATATCAACAAAGCCATATCATACAACAATGGGGTAATCAACATGTTCCTAGCTTTCAACAGAAACTTTTTTCTTTAGCTCTGGGTCAACTGTATTTGTATTATTCTGTTTGTAAAGCAGGGATGTGCGGTCAGGGGAGGCAGAGCCTCACCTAGTATTATGGAAAAAAACCTGCTGTGTAACCTGTCATGGACGGAGCGCTGGATGTTAATTACAGGCAACTCTGCATCCGGCTTTTGACATTGCTTGTGTAACCTAACTATTGAGGAAAGAGCTGTCACAGCCTCTACTCTTTGTTAGAGGCATGAGCTCTGTGGATGGCTTGGACCAATGACAAAGTGCCACTGGTCCAAGCTGTCCAATCAAAAAAAAAACACTGATGCCATCGATCTCGATGCCTCAGCAGTGACGAGCAAGTGGGGGACAGGGAGGCTCCTTCCTTCCTCCTTCACACTAGCTTGGAGACCTGGTTGGGAGGTGGAGCTTTGGACAGCAGAGGCGGGGCTTCGGCCGGCAGAGAGGCGGGGTGGGACGTGCTGGGGAATTCCTCACCCGGAACCAGAGGTACCGCACGTCACTGTTGTAAAGGCTTTCTACTTATTTATTCATTTTATTGTGGCTGAATTATGATTAACCGGATTATAAATCTGATGATGTTACTATGTTGCCTAGAAGGGCCCACATGCT
>NW_017306801.1:441261-446194 GCF_000935625.1 Nanorana parkeri | reverse complement strand
CTTTTGTTTTTTTTTTTTTTTTTTTGTTAACTAACAGGGTTATTCACAAAAGGGTGAAGAGTTTGGAGAAGGCCGGAGAAGTCAACACTCTAGGCCAGAGTAGCTGATTTGGAAAAATTCTCCAATTCAGCTCACTTTACAGATCAGCTATGTTGTCCTAGATTGTTCCCTTCTCCTGCCTGCTCCCAACTCCTCACCCTTTTGTGAATAACCCTGTGCGTTTCAGCAAAGGCAAAACTGCCAACGGACTGCAAAACCAATTTGATCAATATTGGTCACTTACTGTTAAAACCAGATATATTGAAATATGTATGTGTGAACCTTAAATGATGATTGATTTTCTATATTTTAATCTATCCAAGTTTAGAGATCCAGTTTTGACTGGTGCTGCTGATTTTTAGTTTACAATTGGTAATCAATCAGTAAGCCTGACAGTGCAGACCTAAACATAGTAGAAACAGTTGTTAGCTTGATTGCTCAAAGAAGACTTGGCCTTTAAAATGGGTTTGAAGAATAAACCACATTACTCAGGACATAGACTATGATGCCCAAAATGGGATAGAAGGAGAACACATGACTCAGCTACTAGAGTATGGCACTCCCTTATGCTAATCAGAAAGACTTTTAAGGTAAACATCACATAGGTTATTTGAAAGTAAAAGCATGGATAAAAGGATGAGGGATGATCCTTCAAGACTCACATTCACACATTCACACATTCACACACTCACACTCATTCACACTATAGATCCACAGACACGCGCAGCATCACGCAGACACGCCCACACTCACATTGAATAGAAACACCTGTTAGGACTATTTTTACTTACTAACTAAAGACACGTTTCTTAAGCATCTTATAGATTTCTGCTGTAAGATATATTATATTTTGTCATAATCAAGCATCTTATAGACTCATTCTGTAAGATATACCATATCCTGTAATCATTTGCAACTTTTAAATTAAACACATTCTGAACTTTATGCAACAACGGAAACAATCATCTATTATTGAACCTTTCCACCCTATGCTTCGAGAAAAGGAATATGACATAAAAAATCATATTTCGTGTCCATAGTTGGGTTAAGGTTTTAACAAAAAACATCTACCGTACTACAAGAAAATGATGAATACAGTTCGGGTCAATCCTCAAACCAAAATAAACATTTGTTGAAAAATTGTGGTTTCCCACCTTTTATTATTGATAAATAAAATATAATACATGTACTGAAGAAAGTGTAGAAAGTAAAAATTTTGTGGCAAGATGGAAGACTCTATGCAGGCTGGGAGATAGGTGTTGCACAGGTGCAGCCTACGGTGACCAACTGCTTCTCCAGAAAGAAATTCTGGTGGCAATCTTATATCTCTCGGCGAAGGACCAGAATTTCGTGTTGGACGGGCATGGACATCATCCCATTGTTGACGTTGCCCTCAGCGTCCAGACACCACTGATGCTGACATACTGCCTGATGCATAACGGTGGGAAATCTGTTGTGATCCTCATCTATCCTGGAAAAGAAGAAGCATATATGAGATGGTACATTCAGGCAGAAGGCACACAGTCATCAGTAGCACAATTTTAGGATACAGAAAGTGGGTCAAACCAAAACCAGCCAAGGTCCTCCAGATGAGGTAGCACTAAATAAGGTTTTTTATTCCACTATAACCGTTATTTTTTTTCAAAAGGAAATATTACACAGTTCTGTACATTATATAACGAAGGGGTGCATCTTAAACACTGAACAAAATAAGAACAGGACAAGGGTTTGCAAGCCTGAAAAAGTTTGTTGCCCAAGAGCTGGGAAAAACGAAAGCACAATGTTAAGTTGGTTATAGACCAGCCAGTAAATTGGATAGAGATAAACAGGGATGATTCAAATTGAAAGTTATGATTTCCCCCAAATTTTGGCAAAATTAAGGCCATTTTGGCAAAATGCATTGGACTCAATATAAAAGGCAACCTCAGGGTGTTTTTTTAAGGTTAGGCTTTTGAGAGTTATCAAAGATCCTTTAAATTATCCTGGGCCTGTTCTTGCACAAAAAATGATTTATGATTTTTTTACAAAAATAGTAACAATAGTACAATAAATAAGTTCTGGTACACAAATATCATACACAAAATTCAAATACAAAAAAACATTAAATAAAAAATACTAATTTACCCTACATGCACCCCCCTCCTCCAAAAAATAAATCAAACTCACCCTCATAAAAAATAAAAATCATTTTGTTCAAACAAATTTCACCTAAGCAGCCCATAGCGTGAAATTGAGAGTTTTCACTTCGGTGAAATTTCACACATGATGAAAAAGGTAATTTTGCAGCGAAATAAATTTAGCCAAAGTCAATCTGCTCATCCATAGAAATGAGGACAAACTGTTTTGAAGGAGTTATAGCTGAGTGACTTGAGCCTGCAGGTTGCATGGTACTTTGGCTTGGTTGCTTTCGCATAGCTAAATACTTCCCCTCCTTCTTTGCCCTTAATTACACTATATGGCTAAAAATATATGGACACTTGACCATCCCAAGGACATGAGCTTGCTGGACATCCCATTCTAAAACCATGGACATTAATTTGAAGTTGCCCCCTTTTTGTGGTTACAACAGCCTCCACTCTCATGGGAGGCTTTTAGAGTGTGTTTATTGGAATTTGTGCCCATTCTGCATAAAGAGCATTACCGAGGTCAGGTACTGATGTTGAAAGAAGACCTGGCTCACAATGGCCGTTCAGTTCATCCCAAAAGTGCTCAGTCGGGTTGTGGTCAGGTACTGATATTGGAAGAAGACCTAGTTCACAACGGCCGTTCAGTTCATCCCAAAGGTGTTCAGTAGGGTTGTGGTCAGGTACTAATATTGGAAGAAGACCCAGCTCACAATGGCTGTTCAGTTATCCCAAAGGTGTTCAGAAGGGTTGTGGTCAGGTACTAATATTGGAAGAAGACCTAGCTCACAATGGCTGTTCAGTTATCCCAAAGGTGTTCAGAAGGGTTGTGGTCAGGTACTAATATTGGAAGAAGACCTAGCTCACAATGGCTGTTCAGTTCATCCCAAAGGTGTTCAGTAGGGTTGTGGTCAGGTACTAATATTGGAAGAAGACCCAGCTCACAATGGCTGTTCAGTCATCCCAAAGGTGTTCAGAAGGGTTGTGGTCAGGTACTAATATTGGAAGAAGACCCAGCTCACAATGGCTGTTCAGTTATCCCAAAGGTGTTCAGAAGGGTTGTGGTCAGGTACTAATATTGGAAGAAGACCTAGCTCACAATGGCTGTTCAGTTATCCCAAAGGTGTTCAGAAAGGTTGTGGTCGGGGCTCTCTGAAGGCCACTCCAGTTCCTCAACACCAAACTGGTCCAACCAGATATTTATGGAGCTAGCTTTGTACACAGGAGACAGTCATGGTGGAACAGAAAAGTTTCACCAAACTGTTACCATAACCCTGGAAGAGCACAATTGTCTAAAACATCTTTCTATACTAAAGCATTAACAGTACCCTTCACTGGAATATGTTTGACCATATAGGTAGGTGTGAAGGTCAGATGTCCACCAACTATTAGTCATACAGTGACAGTATGAGCTACCCTCTGTTAGTCAGTTGCAACGTTGCTCACACACAGCCCTGACTACAGGCTGGAGTCATATCCAGAAGACCTTACATAACAAGAGTTAGCATATTAAATAGAGCAGTAGATTTTCTGACGTAAAGTGACATTAAAGTCAAAAGTTCCCCCCCCCCCCCCACAATGTTAGTGTAAGGACTTACCTTAAATGATGTTTCTTAATCCGATCATCTTCTTGAGTGTAGTTTTCAGATGTCCCTCCAGCGCTGGTGCGGGTGTCCGATCCAGCGCTGACTCCTCTGTCCTCCTCTCCTCTTCCTGTCCCACGGTGTCTGTGTGGATGCACGCTGCTCCATAGACTTACATTGTGTCTCTCCTCGTCTCCCAGGCCGAACATCTGAAGTGCAAATGCGCCTGCCCCAAGATCCTTTGCGGCCGTCCGAGACTCTTCAGATGTTCGGACGGGAGCACGCGGCGAAGACACGGGTAAGTTTAAACCTGTTTGAAAGGGTTTTATTTTGTTTTTTTAAGTTTTTGCATATATCTAATGCTTGCTAGCCATATATATGCAAAAACACTGAAGGTTTAATAACGCTTTAAGCCCGGCTGCAGTATTTTCTGAAGAGCATTAACAATGAACAGTTTCTGATCAAGAATAATGACAGCAAGAACCTGATCTGTTCTAACCCTCTACACTAGCTTTTAGGAATGTTTTATACAATAAAACAATAGAACTTTTTGCCCCAGAACTATACTGCTAACTTGAAGAGACGTGGGAGAGGCATGAGAGAATTAGAAAAAGCCAGCACTAGAGGAGGCGAGGCGGCACCGGAGGGAGCAGAGCCGCATAAGCCGATGCTTCCTCTATAGCGCCGGCTCGTAGCAGCTGAGTGATGTACAAAATTCAATTGTGAAATTTGCATATGGTTCTTCAGCTGTCACTTCTAAACAAAGAGAAGCAAGCAACATACACTCACCCAATGTTCTGTACATAGATATCGCTATGAAGATATTAAGATATGACATTAGGAATAATAAAAAAAAGAGTAAATACATTACCTGTAACTCCAGGGAGAGAGGGAGCGCAAATGTACCGCCTCTTCCATGGTGTAACCTGGGTCCTTGCTTGTGTTCAAGCTGAGCTTTATATTCTGTGGAAACATCTTCTCTCTGGAGAAATGACACGGCTTACCGCAGACACCGAGCAACACGGCGGATAAAATCACCGGCAACTGAGAAACAAAGGCAACACTGTACTGAACATCACCAATATACATTTTCACAACGACAATCATCACAATAAGACAATAGAAGAGCAAAAAGTCACTGTAATAGTCCCAACCCCTGAACAGCAACATCTCTGACAACAATATTAT
>NW_017306801.1:440512-440738 GCF_000935625.1 Nanorana parkeri | reverse complement strand
ATCTCTGAAAACAATATTATTATTATTATTATTATTATCATTATTACTATTATCATTATTACTATTATTATTATTATCATTATTATTATCATTATTACTATTATTATTACTATTATTATTATTACAATTATTATTATTACAATTATTATTATTATTACTATTATTATTATTACTATTATTATTATTACTACTATTATTATTACTACTATTATTATTATACAGGATT
>NW_017306801.1:385814-440390 GCF_000935625.1 Nanorana parkeri | reverse complement strand
TCTATCTATCTATCTATCTATCTATCTATCTATTATCTATCGCTCTATCTATCTATCTATCTATCTATCTATCTATTATCTATCGCTCTATCTATCTATCTATTATCTATCGATCTATCTATCGATCTATATCATACATTTTAATATTATCTCTCTCTGATCCCACAACAGTAAACTAAGTTCTGCTTGCTTGCTTTAGGGTTCAGAATTTTGCACACTGGCACCCGTCTCTTTAGTCCTATAGAATAATCTGTATAACTTACCATGACAATGATAATGGGTGAATGCATAATTGGAAGGTATTTTATCTTCTCTCGCTCTCCAGTTGTCTGTGAATCTTCTAGACTTTGAACCAGCCTGATGAATTTATACCTCTTGCTCAGCAACCCCGGGTTTCCCCATAATGTAAGTGACTTTCCGCCGATCCCACCACATCGCTTTGGGAAAACGTATTATTTTTTTAATGACTAAATGTATCATCTGCTGGAAACCAAATTAAAGCTCTCCGAGGTATAAATTGGGTCAGTCATTTGCATATGGTCAATGCCACGAGACGTAATCAGGTCATGACGTTACCTGTATCAACCTGGATGTGGTTATATGTGGCGACATTTGATTTTTTGCTGTCCATCGACAGCGAAATGTCATCATTTGTCTTCCTGTAAGGTAGAGTAAAAGGTCACGGTTAGGTGATTAGACAGACGAAAAAAATGACAGGCATCTTATAGGGTCTAGACTTGATCCTTCTTCAGAAGGCTGAAGGAAGTGGGGTCCTATAAACTGCAATGTCGGTGCTTACCAGCGCCCCCAAGTGGTGAAATGCTAATGCCCCGTCACAGCTGCAACTGCTGTGACACTGGTAGTTCTGCCACTGTATAGAGGACTACAAATCGCAGCAATACATTATACAGCAATGCGGAACACCATCATCTATAGAGGACTGCAAATCCCAGCAATACATTATACAGCAATGCAGAATACCATCATCTATAGAGGACTACAAATCTCAGCAATGCAGAATACCACCAGCTATAGAGGACTACAAATCCCAGCAATACATTATACAGCAATGCGGAACGCCATCATCTATAGAGGACTACAAATCCCAGCAATACATTATACAGCAATGCAGAATACCATCATCTATAGATGACTACAAATCCCAGCAATACATTACACAGCAATGCAGCGCTTTACAATATAAGGAAGACGTTAAAATCACAATACAATTAATTACAGAAATTACAGAAAGCTACTATAAAGACACATAAGGGATGGTTTATAAATCATAGGCCTGGCTAGTAGCTCAGGACTTGAAATTTTGAGCCCTGCTCTAGATAAAGCCAAGTAGCAAAAGAAAATTCCTGTGCTCCACTGATCCATCTGAGTGCGAGAATGCTGTGCGAATGGCTTTCAGCCAACATGTGGTTGGGTGGATGATATAAATCATCCCCATAATAAAACCAGGGAAACAGCTAGTCCTTCATTTTTTGTAGCCAGTTCTTGGTTACGCTTAAAGCTGAACTCTGGAAACAAAAGCTTTTATTGAAATATATTCCTCAATAGCCATAAAGGATAAAAATCCACTTTGTATGCACCAAATGCCTTTGCAAAGCCCAGATATTACTGCAGCGCTCACCCCCAAAGGAGCCACCAGAATAACCCGGGTCATCACTAGTTGTCTCAGAGTTTTGATCTTCAGCTGCCCCACTAGCATTAACTGCCCTCTTCTAATGCCCACAAAGCTGATATCCACTCATGAAGTGCAATGCTGAATACCTTTTATTAACCACTTCAAGACCAGGTGTTTAGACCCCCTTCCTGGCCAGGCCATTTTTCAGTGTTCAGAGCTGCGGTACTTTCACTGACGTTTATTCCGTCATGCAACGCTGTACTGAAATGAATTTTATACCATTTTTTGGGGACAGATAGAGCTTTCTTTTGGTGGTATTTAATCACCACCGGTGTTTTATTTTTTACTATAATTAGGAAAAATTACAGAAAATTTTTAACATTATGTTAGGAAACATTTATTATTACCCAGTTTTTTGGTAAAATATAAAAGATCAGGTCACGTCGGGTAAATAGACACCAAACATGTCAAGCTTTAAAATTGCGCGCACCCGCGAAATCGCAGAAAACTACCATACCCAAAATTGGCCATAGGCGACACTTTAAAAGCTTTTACCGCTCATCAGTTTAGTGTTATCAGTGATTGATGGCCCTAGAATGATTGCTGTCACTGCGACGTTCGCGGCGATATGTAACATGTGCGGCGTAATGGGCCGTCTAAAGACGCCCGCTCAGATCTAGAGACCTCTCGGCCGGCCGTTTTTTTACAACGGCCGGCCCTGAGGTGGTTAACATCTTCATGCTGGGGAGAGAGGGTATAGGGATCTTAGACATCCTAGAGAGTACAGACACAGACTCCAGACTCACCAGTCCCTTCTAGCAATTCAATGTAGGTCCATTCGTAGCACAGTGGATAGGGATTTACGTAACAGATGAGCACAGATCCTCAGCAAGAGAGACATCAGACTTGCTCCCGAGGTCCTCTACATTTCAGGCACCTCCAGTAGCCATGCTAGGGTTGCCACCTGTCCAGGATTCACCCGAACAGTTCGGGTTTTGAATGCTCTGTTCGGGTTTCATGGCAGCAGAAACCCGGACACAAGATGTCAGGCAGACAGGGGCAACCAAAATTAAGATAGGCGCTACTGGCCCCCCACTGAAAATAGTCTCACCTGTAATATTTGCATATGAGTGGGTGGCGCTATTTAGATATGAATAAGCCACGACTAATTTTCCCCAAAAATTGTCTGCGCATCTCTAGAGTGTTCGGGTTTCGCTTGAAGAAAAGGTGGCAACCCTATAGCCATCAACTTACCTGGTTCTCCTCCTCTGACAACAGCACAGGCTTCCTCCATACTTAAGACCAAGGGAAACACTTCCCGCACTCCAGCTACATTACCTTAACATCTATATACTGTATATGTGATAAAGTTTGGAAGTGAACTATAAACTAAATTGTAAAGCAAATATATATTTGCTTTACATATTTGCTTTACATTTGTTCACCTATACACATTGTTGCGGCTGGTCCAATCAGGTAGTTAGGCACGCATTCCCAGCGCAGTGATTTCTGTGATATACTGTATAAACTAAATTGATATCTGCAGTCTTGGAGATGTTCTTGATCCGGGTTGCACCCCAGACCTGCTCAATGTATGAACTCACTATGTAACTAGTAGACGTGCGATTAGTTTAAGAAAAATGTGTTATTCGGGAGAATTTTTGTTATTCGGATATATCCGAATCTCCGAATGACAGAAATGACTTATGCGTGCCCCCCCCTGCGCCTTACCAGGCCGCGTGCCCTAGGCATTAGGAGGATGTCCCCATGCCGATGGGGACAAGGGCCTCTTCCCCACAACCCTCACCCGGTGGTTGTGGAGGTCTGCGTGCAAGGGGGGCTTATTTGCATCAGGGTACCCCTTTAATTACGTTGTGTGGCGGTAATTTTTTTTATTACGGCGGGTCGGCAGGCATTGTGCATCGTGATTGACGCTGGATTACATCGATGGAACCTTATTTGTTTTTTTTAATTAAAGGAATAGTCAAAAATGTACTCTTTTTTTTTTCAATTAAAGGATTTTTTTCTTAAAGTGTGGTTTGTTTATGTATTTTGAATTTTAACCCTTTAGTGAATGGGTTGGTGTACAAGTACCCCTTACTCATTCATAAAGGGGGGGGCGACATCTGGGTGCCCCTGTAATTAAAGGGGTTCCCCAATGCAAATAAGCCCCCTTGCCCGCAGACCCCCACAACCACCGGGTCAGGGTTGTGGGGAAGAGGCCCCTGTCCCCATCGGCATGGGGACACCCTCCCAATGCTGAGGGCACGGGAGGGGGGGTGCTCGATCGTCCCTGCCCTTTCCTGCTCTGCCAGGCCTGTGCTCAGATCAAGGGTCTAGTAGGAATTTTAGTTTTTTCCCCCATTTATTCCCACTTAAAATTCCTACCAGACATGAGGGGCCTGGTATGGATTTAGGGGGGAACCCTACATGCTTTTTTTTTGTTTTAACTTGGGGGGGGGGTCATCCCTAACATTCCTACCAGACCCAAAGAGTTTGGTATCAATTGGGGGAGAACCTCACGCTTTTTTTTTTTTTTTTCAAAAACGAAACAGAACAAATTTTTTGCCGGTGCACATGTGTAGTAACTAGGAGAATTAAGATCTCTTTTTTTTTCCTACAACAATCCTAACTAATTAATGAATTAACATTCTGTCATGGTGGGAAAATGAAGCAAGAGAATCCGACATTTAGGAGGAATTCAAAGTAAGATTCCATTGCTACAAAACCACCTCGTAATAGTCAGTTGTAAATCGATCAACTTCCACCGATTCTTCCTCCTTGTATGTTCCAGGGAAAGAAATAATTGTTCCTATCTGTTTATCTCACTTCCCTAAACGTCACCAGGTAAGAGGGCTTGGTCCCTGTGTCTAGGGTGTCTGAGTGAAAGAGGAATGATGTTTTTGTTGTGTATTCCTCGAAAAGCTGCTGACTAATGATAGTGAATTCCACAAAACTTGTGTGATTTCCTTCTGTTCATAATGAAGAATGTAAAATACCCACATAAAGCTAAATATGAATGATCACTGGGGCCAAGTAAATGCAAATAACATAATTCCGACACAGTCCTCTGATAATTCTGACATACTTGTGCTGATCTACTAAAAGAGCTGGGAATCCTCACTCAGTATACATTGTGTAAATATTCAATCCCAATATATAATTATGTCAAAAGCTAATTCCTGATCAGGATCATGATGGAGTACAATCTCACCTTTATTTTGCTAATTTGTATTGAGTTCGTAGTCCATCCAGGGAGCGAGCTTGGAGCGGTGACTACTTTGCAACACAAACAGGGACCATGGGGAACACAAGTAGCCCCCCTCCAGAAGGAAGGACAGTGTCAGCACCAATTCAGAGATGATTGGAGGATCTACAGCCGAGTGATACACAAATAAGATACATTGTTGTTCAGAGTTAAGATACTTGAATGTATTTTTAAGACTTAACTCCAGAGTTAAAGGGGTTCTAAACCCTCCGTTTTGTTTTTTTTTGCTTATATTTACTGCTAGCAAGAAGTAGATATAGGCAAAAAGTTTAGAAAAAAAGAAATGCTTTAACAGCGGTTTAAACTTACCTCGTTATCGCTGCGCGCTCCCGCGCCGAGAGTCAGGAACTGCTCGTGCGGCCGCAAAGCATCTTGGGGCGGGCGCATGCGCAGTTCGTATTCTCGGCCGGGAGACGAGGAGAGACACAAGGTAAGTCTATGGACGGCGTGCACCCGCCTGCAGACACCGCTGGATCGGAAATGCCAGCAAGCACAGAGGAGTCAACACTGGATCGGAGAGCCGCCGCACCTCTGGAGGGACAGATGAAAACATGGGGAAAGAAGAGGAAGATCAGAATAAGAGACATCATTTAAGGTAAGTGCTGACATTAACATTGGGGGGAGGGAATTTTTTTTTAACTTTAATGTCACTTTAAGTGTCACTTTAAGGGTCAGGTTGACGTTCAGGGTTGCATCTATGGTTAGCTTTGCATTCAGGTTAGGTTGAGGAAATTGGTTAGGATGATGTTATGGGTTACATTTAGGGGTTTGTAGTCGGGTTAGGTTTAGGGGTTGGAATTGGTGTTAGGGGTTGTATTTATGGGTTAGGCTTATGGTTGGGTTTAGTGGCTGGGTTGAGGTTAAGGATCATTAAGTGACTTATCATTTTTTCAGGTGTCTATGTGAAATGTTTATCTCTAGCTAACACAGCTAGTTCTGCATTTAATGAAACACATTTTATTGTTATCATGGTAACATATTGTTCTCCAGTAAGAAATATGAATAAATATGTTCAGATCAGTTACAGTGATAACACTGAATACACACAGCCATAGGCGTGCGCAGCCTATTACATTAGAGTGTGCACACAAAAGTACAAACACACACATATATATATATATATACACAGTATATCTATCTATCTATCTATCTATCTATCTATCTATCTATCTATCTATCTATCTATCTATCTATATATATCGCACCCCCTTACCCCCAGAGGCATAGTGTGGACCCCAAAAGGCAGGTAGGGCTGATATTTCATTCTCAGAGGCAGATCCTAGGCCAGCGAAGGGATGTGCGATCAAAGAAAGGTTGAGCGCCAGTCATCCTTAGGACATCCATGGCAAAAATAGTACAGAACAGAACTCCAGACTCACCAGTCCCTTTCAGTATTCCATAGTGCAGAATCAATAGGTGGACAGGCTGATCATTGTTTTTAGAGCAACAGTTGAACAGGTATAGGTATGAGATCTTCCATAAGAGAGTCACCAGACTTGCTCCTGAGGTCCATTCCAGTACCAGGCACCTCCAGTAGCCATTGGCTTCTCTGTTACCCTCCTCAATCGGTATGTGAGGCCTCCTCCAGGCTTGAGGCCTAGTCAAACATTCACCACACTTGAGCATTCCTCACCCCCAGGCCATCCCTGACCGCCGGCTAGACTAAAACTAGTCTGACCACATGTCAATTCCCCTGAGTAAATATGCACTCTCCCATCATGCACCACTGGCCACGAAACCCTGAGTGATTGGCTGATGAGCCACACACACTCATAATGTTCTCCCATTGGCTGTCTCGCACTGCAGCAGGGTCACACGCCACTCAGGCAGGTATAATCAATTTTACATATGTATATACTGTATATAATAGATATATACACAGACCTGAGGCTTCCTGGATTCCCGTCTCTTCAACTGTCCCTTACCTCTTCCAGCAGGGGTCGCAGCTTCCCAGGCACTGAGGACTGCGGCTCTTATGTGAGAAATGTAAGTGGTAAGTGCTGCTGCGCTCTGTATCACTGAACCAGTCACAGACAGATCTTTGTGATCTCTCCATTCGCTGAAGAGGTATAACATCTTATTGCAACGTTTCGGAACCCAGCGGTTCCTTCATCAGGCGAAATGTTTCCGAAATGTTGCAATAAGATGTTATACCACTTCAGCGAATAAACAAGTTAAATGGACATCGAATTGGAGTGTGAGTGGCTTTTTCGTTGTTACATTGCCCCTGTGCGCATGCCTATGCACATGCCTGAACCACTTCCAGCTCTTATACACTTTTATACTGCTTTTGGACAGGAAATGTTGGCATTTTCACTATGGGCCTGTTTGTTCTGCAATAACTTTGCCATTACTTAAAGTGACATTAAACCCTCAGATTTGTTAACATAAAACAATACTGTAATGTGTGCCTTACTGTAATCCATGGTTGTTTCCCTTCTCTTTGCTTCTCTTCCTTTTAAATCTGTATCTCTTCTCATGCTGGGGGAGAACTTCTGTTTTGCAGCAGACTGCCTTGTCTCTGGAATGGATACATGGTGTCTGTGTATAGGTTCACAACCTGAGCCAGCACTAAAGGAAGAGGCCCTCAGCTGCAAAGGGAAGTTCTCCCCCAGCATGAGAAGACATGAGGATTTAAAAGGAAGAGCAGCAAAGAGAAGGGAAACTACCATGGATTACAGTAAGGCGTACATTACAGTATTGTTTTATGTTAAAAAATCTGAGGGTTTCACTTTAAGATAATAAAGGAGACAAACTCTGTTTTCTTTTAACAATATCATGTCGCAAATAATTTTATTTTTTATGTGTTCTATAAAACGATGAATCAAATAGCTTTTTTTAATTATTTGACCAGTATTAGTTTTAAAAAACCTAAGTAAAAGCATTTTTATTCTCTAATTTAGTCTGTTTAAAATGACACTGTGATGTTTATAATATACTATAATATTACACAAATGAGGTTTCTGGTATAAAGCACGACAAAGTCATTGGCAAATTAACCAAATCCCAGCTTTTTTTATTATTACATTTTCCATATTTTTGTGAAAATGAAATAAGCAAACAAAATAAATGTGAATGGAAAAAAATAAAATGTTAACAAAATATAAATAAGCATTAACAAAGGGGAGGCGGCGAGGAAGGAGTTCATTAGTACTAACTGAGGGTTAGTACTCAGGGGCGTATTAGTACTAATGGGTTAGCATTAGGTTGACGGTGCCTTCAGTCCTTCCTGTCTGTATGTTGTCCAAAAGGTTTTGGTCCTATGTTTGCGGGTGTAATTCTGGGATTGATGCAGGTGCAGCCCACAGAGATCATCCTGGGCTCCAACTGGACGGTCTTGCTCTTGCTTCCATCATTAAATTTTACAACGAGGATCTCCTGATATATGGGCACAGAATTCAAACCATGCAGCACATTATTGTTGCCATCTACACATCTCTCATAGAGACAATTTGCTTCCGAAATTTCCCAAGGGAACCTTATACAACCCATCGGAGATCTGCAAAAAAAAGTCAATCAAAAATAAAAGAATGAGAAATTGTCTGTTGTGTCCCTTTAATTAATTTATTATGTTTTATATCAGATAATTTTTATTAAGTTTTTCTTTCAACACACAATATAAAAGAAAAATATATAACAACAAATATTATTATGTTTACAACCAGTAGTAAAATAGAGATTGCATATTGCTCAAAGAAAAAGGACACATCTCTCCTACTCTCTACTAGTATTGCAAAAATGACTTTGTTCTGATAACTGTGCAGAGGTAATACCTGTCCTTTAAGGAGATCTATGAGGTTTGTGATTTCCAGTCATCCTCATAATTAGAGCCGACCTGTGACAAAGACGCTGTCACAGGTCGGCTCTATCGATCAGGAAGTTAGCAGAAACATACCGGTGGTCACTCACTTCCTGATCATCTCCCTGCAGAGACTTACAGTCATTTTGGTGTCACCCCCCTCTGAAACGTCCAGTATTAGGAGAGAGGAGGGGACCCGGCGGCATACCTTATCCCGCCGGGTGACTGTCCACTCCTCTCTCTGCCGGCGTCCATCACCAAGATGGCCGCCGGCAGGTATCAGAGTACCGCCGTGCGTGCGCGATGACGTCATCGAGCACGCGCGTGGTGACGTCACGCGCATGCGCAGATGTTATGAGTGTTATGTTTAGTTTATATGCAACTCTATGATTCATCTCTGTGGCCCTTGTTTCCTGTGATGCATTTCCTGTTCCTGTTCTGTGGGTTCTCTTTCTAAGAACATGACTTCTGTACACTAACGGCTTATACTGTCATTATTACCACATAAAACAACGCGCATGCGGAGTGGCGTCTCGGCGGGTTGACACTCGGTTACCATTCCGGGTGTCACCCAGCCTCGGGACATCCCCTGCAGGAGGAGGTTAGTATATGTCCTCCCGTGACCCTAAAGAGAACTATGGGGAAAAATATGTACCCCATAGTTTTCTTTCAAGTATTCTGTGTGAATTCCTTTTTTGATTTCATGGACTTTTTTATTTTTTCCTTCATAATTACATTAGACACGTAAAGGCTCAAAAAATGTGTTTCATTTTGGATCGATTCACAAATATTTTTTTTCAGATTTAGATCCAAAATTTGATTTGTTTCGTTATTTGGAATTCACATCAATTACATTTTATTTTTGTTTCAGATCAATTCGGACGGGGTTCTTCAATTAAAAATTAGCTTAATTAATTTTTTTTCGGGTGGTGGTCAATTTAGTTCTGTACTGGTCTTGTTACTCCATACTGGTCATCTTAATCTATACTGGTCATTTTAGTCCATACTGGTATTCTAAGTCTGTACTGGTCCTCTTAGTCTGTACTGGTCATCTTAGTCCATACTGGTATTCTAAGTCTGTACTGGTCCGACCAGTTCACACCTAGGCGTTTTACGTATGCACGTCTGTCGCGCGACCGTCACACGGTTTTTTTACCGCGATTCGCGGTAAAAAAATTGCGCGACCGTCGCGCGATTTCGAAGGCTGCTTGGCTGTATCCCAATGGAAAACGCCCTCCAAAACGGCCCAAAGAAGTACATGTACTTGTTTGGGCGTCAGCCGTTTTGTAGGGCGTTCAGACGGGTGGAAATACGGAAAGGTGTGAACCATACCCATAGAAAACAATGGGATTTTCATGGTTGTAAGTTTTGTAGAGCGATCATAGAGCGTTGAACGCCCGACAAAACGGAAAGGTGTGAACGGGGAGTCTGTACTGGTCATCTTAGTCTGTACTGGTCATCTTAGTGCATACTGGTCATCTTAGGCCCCATTCACACTGATCGACTTGCGATATTGAGCGATATTGCGCGACTTGCGATATTGAGCAATATTGAGTGACTTTTTCCTATTGGGATGTATGCATTCTCTGCAAGTGGCCGGAGCCAGGCGTAAGATCACGGCTGGCCCCGCCCAGGTGTCAGAAGCAGGCTCCAGCTCCAGCTTTCAGCATGGCTCAGCCGAACCGATGCATATGCGTTCGGCTCGACTGAGCTGCTCGGCCACGTTCGGTAGCTGTACGGGCTATAGTGAATAGCCCGTACAGCACCCCTTCGGTTCTACTGAACCGAAGGGGTCCTGGGGCCGAAGCTAGCCGAAGGATCGGCCGAAGCTACCAGCACTGTGTTTGCATCACCATCCAAATCACAAACACTTTTAGAGAACCTGGTAGGTGGTTTCAGGTTCTCCAAACATGCCTTTGAGTTATCAAAGGAGGGAAGTGCAAACTCTGCAGGTCAGAGGTTTAGAAGAGGTGATCTAGGTCAAACTTGAAGAAACACCACTAAGCAGGTGTGGGGTTCCCCAACATTATCTGTCACCCACATATATTGCCATCTTAACATCTCTACCCCGGTAACATGGCAACAATTCACGCATTTAGTCATGTCATTTAAACAAGTAACACCTCTCCCAGGCTCTATGGCACAATGGTGATTGGAGTATGTAATCAGAAAAGAGTGATTTCACAAACTTTCAGGAACTTTTTAGGACAGAGCGGTTTCACACCTCCGATCATGACAATCAACATCTGCTATGACTAGGGTTGCCACCTGTCCGGGATTCACCCGGACAGTCCAGTTTTGGGGTCCTGTGTCCAGTTTCAGGCCAGCTGACACCCAGACACAAGACACTAAGTGCCGGTATTGGCACTTAACATTTTTTGACAGATGCGGCTACCAAGGTCCTCAGCAAGCGCAGGACCTGAAGCCGTATCTTCCTGTAAACAGGCGCCGGCCCGCACATATCCTCCTCTGTCTTCCTGACATCACCCTGCCTGCCTTCAAACCCCTAGGGAGACAGCGCACAGCCTGCACAGCACTCCTGAAAGCCTGCATATCCCACCTGAGACCCCAAACAGCCACCTGAGAGCCCACATATCCCACCTGAGAGCCCACATATCCCACCTGAGAGCCCACATATCCCACCTGAGAGCCCGCACAGCCCTTGTGAAAGCCCATGGAGTCCACATGAAAGCCCACACAGCCCTTGTGAGAGCCTGAACAAGCCACCTGAGACCCTGGAGACGTCAGGGCACCACCCCTGAACAACAGAGTTTTGTATTATTGTATAATGTATTGCTGGGATTTGTAGTCCCCTATAGCTGGTCTCATTACTCCCTACTACACAAACTAGCATCCTCCCATCACCCTAAGCTCAATATACCGCGAGCTACAGCTCGCGGTATACTGAGACGCTGAGGCGCTGCAGCTGAAACGGATCCCGACAATTATGCCGGGATCCGCCCAGCTTTGTGAGTGACAGCTGGCTCTGCCTATCTAGAGGCAGAGCCAGCTGTACCCGCCCCGTCCGTTCCGCCAGTCAGCGCTGGAGGATCGGAGCGGGGAATCCAGCCACTCCCCTGTCACGGCAGAGAGCTGTGACAGGATCGAGATGTGAGCGAATGCCGGTATGTGTTCCCTCACCTCCCGATCTACTGAGCCGACCTGTGACAGTCTCATTGTCACAGGTCGGCTAGAACTATGAGGTGAGTGAAAAGCACTCACCTCATAGTTCTCCTTTAATTCGTTCCACAATTCTGGTCGCGAACCGATTTGGTCGTGAACCGAATCAAACTGTGATCAGACCGCGATCTCGACTAGAGGAAGCCACGACCATGTGTCAGAGCAGGGAAAATGGCTGCGGTCGTGTTCGTCTCCCAAAGCGGAGTTCGTGAACGGAGGCAACATTTTGCCGAACTTCCTGTCCGAGAACCGAATTGATCACGAACAAAAGCGTTCGTGAACCGAGGTACCACTGTATATATAGATATGAAAATAAAGGAGGTATCTGTATAGATTAGTTGAGCCTACAGACTCTACTGTATATACTACTATAATACTATACAGTATATAAACAACCCTGGACCCCCCTATTATATATCTAAGGGGCTTAAAACTTCTCGTACTGATTGGTGTAAATGAATAAAAAGTAAATAAGCATAATGGCAAATTAGGAAAGTGTATTGTAAATGGTCATATCTAAAACATCTTCTTTATTCTATAAATACTGGTTGGTTGGTTGGTTGGTTGGTCGGTCATTGGTTGGTTGGCTGTCACGCTTCAATACTTTAGGCCTCTAACCCAGAAGAAGTACACTTTTCTCTGACTCTCCCGATCTTCAAACTTGTTTCAAGTCAATAACTCAAAAAGTACTGAGCTGAAGGTTCAGCAAAACAACCAGCCAACTAGCAGTTCCAGAAGCACATCATCAATGGCGGCATGTGTTTGCTCTTGGCAAAGATTTACTTCGATCACATTAAATGAATAAACAACAACAGAAAGAGTGCTGGCATTTCAGAGCTGCCTCCTAGTCCTAACACAGTCTCAAGTTGGAGATCCCCATATGGCAGGCCATGCTATGACATAGTTTACATAGTTTTTGAGGTTGAATAGAGACATAAGTCCATCAAGTCCAACCTATTGTGTGTATGCATTTATGTTTGAGCAGGTGTGTGCGTGTGTATGAGTCCATGTGTGATTTTGCTCTTAGGAGTACTGTTATGGAAATCAGCTTGGTTCAACGCACACATCTATGCCGCACTAAACTGCGCCAAAGTATGTCAAACACAAAGAATTTCCCCCGTGCTTAAAAGCACAGTTGTATTACGCTCTTTTGTGCAAGGACTGGAAGCACCCCTTTAGAGTCAGGACACAGGAGACAGGTGTTGCTTGCTTGCGAGTTTCATGCTTAGAGACCCAGCACAGGTATGTGTTTATTGTTTTATATCTGCCCAACAGTAAGGCCCTGTTCACACCTTTACGTTTTGTCGCGCGTTCAACGCTCTATGAACGCTCTACAAAACGTACAAACATGAAAATCCCATTGTTTTCTATGGGTATGGTTCCCACCTTTCCGTATTTCTGCCCGTCTGAACGCTCTACAAAACAGCCTACGCCCAAAGAAGTACATGTACTTCTTTGGGGCGTTTTGGTCGCGCGTTTCCATTGGGATACAGCCAAGTAGGTGAAACGTGCGACAAACGCGCATATTCAATACGCCTAGGTGTGAACGGGGCCTAAGTGATGTCAGACAGGAAGTGATGTCTCACACAGCAAACCAGGAAGTGATTTCAAACAGGAAGTGAGGTCAACGACCAGCAAACGATTTCAACAACCAGCAAACCAGGAAGTGATGTTAACTAGACATGTGCACTGCCAAAAAATTTGTTTAGTTTCGTTTCGTTTTAAATTCGGATTTGTGTTATTTCGTTTTTCGGGATTCGGGTGTGAAAGTCAATTGGGATTCGGAATTCGGATTCAGACGAAATTCGGTAGCGGTAGTTCGTTCGACCGTTCGTTTCGTTTTCGTTTCTTACTCGTTTCTTATTCGTTTCGTTCATCCGTTCGTTCGTTTGCAGCAAAGTGGCATTTGAGGTGGAAAATGTTTTTCTCCTTTTGCTCCAACGAACGAAACGAATAAGACACGAAAACGAAACGAACGGTTGAACGAACTACCGCTACCGAATTTCGGAAACGGAAATTCGGATTCGTTTGCATTCGTTATATCTGAAACGAATCGCACATGTTATAACGAAACGAATCGCACATGTCTAATGTTAACAACCAACATCACTTCCTCAATACATAGCCAGTCAACAAAACACATTAATACAATAATCTATTACCACCGGAGTGAACTTTATCCAGCATTGCTCAGTGATCAATGCCCAATAACGTTACTATGATTCTCATGCGTGCTTATTTACAGGGACGTCATATTATCTCCAGCGGTTGATCAGGCGCACTAGAGACGACAAACGCACGTTCCTTTCATATACTGCGTTCAAAACAAATGCATCCACGCAAGCCAATAAATCCATGCATTGCACGGGGGGCCCCAGCCGGTGTCCATACATTCGCCAAGAAGACACTGCTCCGCCGCGCATAAGATATCTACTCCAATGGTTTACTCTTAGTGGGGATTTATTGGGCGTGATGCAGCAAACCCTGACACGGAGAGACATAATGACAAAATATTACAATACACTAAAAACACGTCCTAGTAAAATTTCCACAACAGTACCTGTACCCCTGTATGTTATGCTCTCCAAGGAACTCGGTTACAACAAAGATCTGCGCTCTTGGAAAAATTATGCTAAGATATTTAAATAGTGATCCTAAAGCTGCTATGAAAAATAGTGTATGTGATGTGTAAGTGCTAACACAGCGCTATAGGTTTAAAATGAACTAAATGGTTCTATAAGAAATATATATGGTTTAAATAATGAAAATGACCCTAATACGAAAAAAATAAGTGGGTTACACCCCAGTGAAAAGGTCTTCAAGAGACCTATAAAATATCTAATATTTTAAGTGATCCAATGTGACACAAAGGGGTCTATTCACAAAGCTGCCGAGGGCAGCTGAGTGAATGACCGATCAGAAGTGAAGTGAGCCGAACACTGTTCGGCTATTCACTTCAGGCTGGTACGGCTGATTTCAGCCGTACATCGGCTTGCTGCGTGTGGCTTCAGGTCGGCCGAACATGCTCAGCATGAAGGAGTTCGAGAAGGAGTTCGACTCAGCCGATCCAACATCTGGATCGGCTGAGCCGAGCCTCCGGCAGGCTTCACACTGCTGTTCGGGCTATTCTGAAAGATCCCGAACAGCAGTGAGAGAATAGCCGAATGCCGCCGAGCGGCATTTGGCTCGGCTGTTCTGCTCGGTCCCTCAGAGGCACCGAGCAGAACAGAAAAAGAGTGAAAAAAGTAGAAAAAAGTAAATAGAAAACGATTGTGCAGAGCTAGCAGTGACAGGTTTCCTAGTAATAGTTTCCTATTGTCCGGCGGCTATGCTGCTGTAAAAAAAAAAATTTACATTTTGTTATTGTGAATAGCCCGTACAGCACCCCTTCGGGTCTACTGAACCGAAGGGGTCCTGGGGCCGAAGCTAGCCGAAGGATCGGCCGAAGCTACGGCCAGATCCTTCGGCAGCTTTGTGAATAGACCCCAAAGTGTCTACAATAAAGACCTGTTTAGTGTTGATACATAACCTTCAGAGCATAAAGCTCCTATATAGATACAATGTGACACAACTTGACGTCTTCTGAAGGTCACTTATTTTTTCGTATTAGGGTAATTTTCATTATTTAAACCATATATATTTCTTACAGAACCATTTAGTTCATTTTAAACCTATAGCGCTGTGTTAGCACTTACACATCTCCAAGGAACTCGTCCAGGAGTTTCTTGAATGATTCCACACTCTTAGCTGAAATCACTTCCTGCGGCAGCGAGTTCCAGACCTTACGTGCTCGAACTGGGAAGAACCCCTTGCGCCCTGTGTGTTGAATTTTTTTTTCTACCAACTTGTGGTTGTGCCCTCTGGTCTTTGTTACGGAGCTAACCGTAAAGAGTTTGTTAACAATGTTGCTGTCACCCTTGAATAGTTTATACAAGAAAATCATGTCCCCCCTTAATCTCCTAACCTCCAACGAGAACATATTTAATTTTAACAACCTTGTTTCATAGTTCAGGTCCTCGAACCCCTTAATGAGTTTGGTTGCCCTCCTCTGGACTTTTTTCCAGCTCAAGGACATCTTTTCTGAGTATCGGTGACCAAAACTGGACCGCGTACTCCAGATGCGGCCAAACCAGTGATCTGTAAAGAGGCAAAATTATAGACTTGTCCCTGCAACACATCCCCTTCTTAATGCAAGACAGGACTCTGCTTGCTTTGTTTACAGCAGCCTGATACTGCGCGCTGTTACTCAATCTGCGGTCTATAATGACCCCCAAATCCTTCTACGTTTCCGAATTCCCTAGGTGCCCTCTATGTAACACTCACCAGGTAGATGCCTCTGTGGTTCTCCATCATTGGGTGACCAGGCTATCCTCTTTATCAAAGGATCAGATGTGATCTATGACATTTAGACATTGACTATTTATAGGAGACACTGAACTGTACTGGGATTTCCACCAAGGGAACTGTGGTCACATGTGGTTTTACATGATTACAAGGTTTTTCAGTAAAAACTGAGCAGTATATAGTACATAACCATATAGGAGATATACCTTTCCTTACCAGAACCTGCAGCTCTGCAGACAGCTGTCTAACCACTTGAGACGCTTTTTACAAGCAGCTAAGATTCATGGCGGTTTGCAGCAATGCAGCATGGAATAAGGTCATGGTTTGTACTTACCTGTAGGTGTCTAACCAACCAATCATAACACCCCTTATCAGCCCTGGACAAAAGAACACTATAATTATAGTATTTCATTCATTTCTTTTTTCATATGCATTTTTTTTTATTTTAGTATGTTATATTTTTATTTTATTTTTATATTTTGTATTTTTATCACATTTACATGCAGACTAAAGCTGGCCATACACATAGGGGCTGATGCTGTTTGCAGAGAATTTCTATGCTCCTCAGCTTCAGCTAGTGGCAGGTGGCAAGCATGCCATGCGAACTGCATTCACCCAGCTATACACCGGGCAAAATGCTTACATATGAGCCCTTAAAGGAGAACTATGGGGTCAGGGCTTTTCCCCATAGTTCTCCTAAGGGTAACAGGAGGACACAAACTAGCGTCCTCCCGTCACCCAAAGCTCAGTATACCGCGAGCTACAGCTCGCGTTATACTAAGACGCCGCAGCCGGGACCGATCCCGACATTACTGTCTGGATCCACCCAGCTGCGTGATTGACAGCTGGCTCTGCCTATCTAGAAGCAGAGCCAGCTGTACCCACCCCCTCCCCCGTCCGTTCCGCCAGTCAACACTGGAGGATCGGACAGGGGAGGGGGGAATCCCTGCAGGGAGCCGTGAGTGACAGTCACAGCTCTCTGCAGGGACAGGATCGAGAAGTGAGCGAGCGACGGTATGTGTTCTCTCACTTCCCGATCTACTGAGCCGACCTGTGACAGTTTCATTGTCACAGGTCGGCTAGAACTATGAGCACTCATCTCATAGTTCTCCTTTAAGCATTTTTCCTGGTTCAGTCGTCCTCCGCTTAAAAGCATGGATGGGGGAAATCTCCCCAGGGGGGTTATTGTATTCTGACAGCTGACGTCCATATTCGGAATATGCTTGTCAAACTGACTCCTTTGACAAAAGTTGATTGGAATTTTGACTTTTATATGGAGTGGTGCTGACAAGACCTCCCGCAGCTCAAATTATGAGATCAGAGCACTGTATGGCCAGCTTCATCAAGACTAGAACCACACAAGAGTTTTTTAGAAGCTCAATGGTGCTACTAAAATTGATATTGATATCACTGAGAGTAGCAATTAGTTGCTAAGCAGATGGAACAATGATTCTCGTTTGAGAAAGGCCTGGAGCAAAAGACTACAAAAAATAGGCGTAAGGCCTTCATGACAGGGTAGACAGGGATTCAGGAAAGGAAAGGGTTAAGCGTGCTAAGGATGTGTGGGGGGTTGTCACTCACCGGGATTGGCCGCTTGGGATTAGCCAGGAGGAGTCTGTTAGGGTGGTGCGAGGGGGCGGAGTGGGCTCCAGGCAGTCCAGGGTAGCACACGGCGTGTTCAGTTCACCTGTCGCGTCTCTGCATCCTAGGAAAAGAAAATGTCTGATTTTACAGGCCTTTTCAAACAATTGAAAGCTGCTGCGGAGGTTCATTGGGCTGCATGGCTCAATGAACAGATGGCCAACATGTTCCAGGATCCCCTTCCTACTCAAGCTTTTCAGGTACCGCGTGCTAGGAGGTCTAGGCCTCCTGAGCGCTATTCCCCTACCCGCCCATCTACTTCTGGGGCTCAGCGCCATGTTAGGAGCCCCTCTAGGGACCCTCCAGGTCCTCCCGCCAAGCGTGCGCCTGCGCTCAAGGAAGGCAGGCCTGGGAAGAATCCTCGGCCTAGGCGGAGCCCCAGGGAGAGAGTGGCTCTGCCGGGCCCTCAGCCGCCAGCGATCCGGTCCCTGGTGTAACCGTCATCCCTGAGGAGTCCTGCAGATCCGAGGGGGAGGTGTCGGCCTCTGAAGAGGAAGCCCTTGATGTGGACATCTCGCAGGATTCGGAGCCTACGGCTGTTGGGAGACCTCCTAGTCAGCCAGGTGAGACAGCAATTTTTCAACTCTCATAATTTTATACAAATGTTACGTAATTATGTAGGGGGGGTTCGGGGGCCTTTACCAGGTGCATCAGTCAGTACAGCAAGGACGGATTCGAGGCAGCCAGGCGGGGTATCATTTTCAAAAAGGCAGCCAGGCGGGTAGCATTTTCTTCTTTAAATTCTGTGCAATCTCCTAATGATTTTGAGGGTGCAATTCAAGGGGGATTGTTAGCCAATACTGTTCCTAGGTATTCTGCAACAGGGTCCCACTGTGCACCCCGATTCCCAGGGTCCTGGCTCCATGGACAAGATTTTTCAGGGCTTGCAGACTTTATTGCAGACCTTTTCCGCGAGATCTTCTTCGGTAACGCCGGTGGTGGCTGCGCTATGACGAACAGTTTCGTCAGCGCAAAGCAATCAGGTCAACTATTCGCTGGGACCATAAAGACATTAGCCTCTGGATGAAGCTAATGACCTCAGCCAGGGCACCTACTCCATTTTTTCAAGGGGCGACCGGTGGTTCGACCTCCTCTGGACAACCGGTCGCCCGCAGAAAAGGTTTTTGTTAGCAGTATAATGAAGGAACGTGCCGGTTTGGAAGCGGTTGCCGCTTCAAACATGAGTGTTCCAGTTGCGGAGATAGTCACCCCCTATCCAGGTGCTTTAAGCAAGGAAAAGGGCGTACCAACAATGCTGTGGGGAAGAGGGATGGCTCCGGTGAGGGTGGAAGGGATGCGTTCCTTTCTAAATAGATATCCTGATCGGGGAGCAGCGCTACTGTTAGAATCAGGTTTTACAGACGGTTTTCACATTCCAAGTTCGTTGGCTGTTGTTCCCCCATTCGCAAAAAATTTTAAATCTGCTCTCCTTCATCCAGAAGTTGTGTCCCACAAATTACGGAAGGAAGTTAATTTAGGTCGCATGGGGGGCCCCTTTTCTTCTCCGCCGCTCACAAATTTGGTGGTCTCTCCTCTTGGGGTTGTCCCTAAGAAGGAACCGCACTAATTTTGTCTGATCCATCATTTTTCACATCCTAAAGGTGGATCAGTGAATGATGCGATCGACCCTGCGGCGTGCGCAGTCTCATATACGTCTTTTGACGCGGCGGTGGCCTGGGTCAGGCGATATGGGCGGGGCTCCCTGCTGGCTAAATCGGACATTGAGTTGGCGTTCCGGCTCCTTCCAGTCCATCCTGATAGTTTCCCCTTGTTAGGTTGCCATTGGCAGGGAGCTTATTTTGTGGACAAATGTTTGCCCGTGGGCTGTTCCATCTCCTGTGCCCTATTCGAAAACTTTCAGCTCTTTTCTGGAATGGGTGGTTAGGGAGGTTTCGGGAATAAATTCAGTCATCCATTACTTGGATGACTTCCTGTGCATTGGCCCACCCGATACGAGGTCTTGTGCGGTGTTACTAGCTACCTTTCAGCACATTGCTGCCCACTTTGGCGTCCCCTTGTCTGCGGAGAAGACTGAAGGTCCAACTACGGTGCTTAGTTTTCTGGGTATTGTTATAGATACCCAGGACATGGAATGCCGTTTGCCGCCGGACAAACTGGCAAACTTGAAAGCGGAAGTTCGGGCAGCCTGTGGGAGGGACAAGTTAAAATTGAGAGCTTTACAATCTCTCCTGGGTAAGCTTAATCTCGCATGCAGGATTATGCCGATGGGCAGGGTTTTTTGCCGTCGTTTGTCAGCTGCTACCGCTCGTGTTAGGAGGCCGGGTCATTATGTGCGTATGACTAAAGACCATAAAGCTGACCTGCTAGTTTGGGAATACTTTTGGATCACTTTAACAGACGGTCATTGTGGCTGGAGGGCCCCATCAGCAATGCGGATGTGGAATTGTTCACGGACGCTGCTGGTTCCTCCGGTTATGGAGCGTATTTCCAGGGTCACTGGAGTGCAGAACCATGGCCGGAGGAATGGAACACTGCTGGCCTGCTTAAAAACCTTGTTTTGTTGGAGCTGTTCCCCATCATTGTGTCAGTGGTCATTTGGGCCCCCTTTTTCAGAAATAAAAAAGTTAGATTTAACTTTACCGTAGCTGACTCGTTGTCTCGTTTCCAGTGGGACAGGTTCCGTATGTTTTGGCGCCAGGTGCGGAGCAACGTGGGGTTCCTTGTCCCCGTCATCTCTGGAAACTTCCTTTAGAGTCGTTTCAGGACTTCTGCAGGAGTCGGTGAGTCCGCCTACATGGACAGCATATACAAAGGTATGGCGGGAGTGGTTCCTTCTGGTTCATGAGGCAGGTGAGTTCGCTTTCGTCAATGGGGGCACTGACTTACTTTTGTACTTTATAGGTCATGATTGGTCGGGGGGCGCGTTAGTGGCCTCTGTGAATCGTAAGATGTCAGGATTGGCCTTTTTATTTAAATTGTTAGGTGTTCGGGATTTGACGAAAGACTTTGTCGTACGTCAGGTGCTCAAGGGCTTACCCAGGGCCGTCGCCAGCCAGACAGCCATCGTCTGGTCACTTTTGCTATGTTGGGTAAGGTTTTGACACTGCTTCCCGGCTGTTGTTCTTCTACGTTGGAGATTTCTCTATTCAGGGTTGCTATTCTCTTGGCCTTTTTTGGGGCGTTCCGAATTGGTGAACTGGTTAGCCCCTCCAAACGGATTCATTGGGGTCTATTTCTGTCCGAAGTTTTCCCTTCATCAGATTCGGTAAGAATTTTTATTCGCCAATCCAAGACAGATCAATTGCGGAAGGGCAGGTGGTGGTGCTGAACAGTGTCCGGGGGTCTTCTCTTTGTCCGGTCTTGGCAGTACAGAGTTTTGCCGCAATTCGCCCCCATGGACTGGGTTCCTTTCTGGTTTATGCCGACGGCACTCCCCTATCCAGGTTCCAATTTATTGCCGTATTTCGGAAGTGTTTGGCTAGGGCGGGTTTCAATCCGACTTTTTTCTCTTCCCATTCCTTCCGGATTGGTGCCGCCACAGAGGCTGCCGGTGGGGGTCTTAATGAAGCCATGGTTAAGCGTATTGGGCGATGGGAATGCAACAGGTACCAGCTATATATTCGTCCTCATTTAGTTTAGTTTTTGTTTTTTCTGCGTTGTTATGGGAATTTTATATGAGTTGTAGTCGGGGTGTTTTCGTTGCTTTGGCCTGCCGTGGTTTTATTTTGTTTATTTACAGGTCCCGGTCTCGTTTGGATAATGGGGCATTCCTACGTTGTTTGGGGGGCCCGCCGGGCGGACGTTCGTCCCAATGGCAGACAGCTCGGCCTGGACAGGAACGTTGCTACGGTTCGTTGGGTATGTTTTCCGGGGATGTTGTGGAGTCGCGTTGTCCCTGAGGTTCATAGGTACGCCAGGCTAGACAGGGTGCCAGACGTCCTTCTCTTGCACGTGGGCGGTTACGACCTCGGGCTTCGCTACATGCGTGAGCTCATCAGAGACATCAAATATGATTATCTGAGGCTACGCGCATCTTTTCCTGACCTGATTATCGTGTGGTCGGAGATTGTGGCCCGCACCTCGTGGCGTTTGTCATGGTCGGTTGACCGGTTAAACAAAGCCCGAATTAAAGTCAATAGAGAGGTGCCGCGGTTCGTAGCTAGGAATGGAGGGATTGTGGTGCGACACCGTGAGCTCGAGTGTAATACATGGCAGTATCTGCGGAGCGATGGCATACATCTCAATGCCGTCGGTACTGACATGTGGTTTCTGGGTTTGGAGGATGGCATTCTCAGAGCTCTGCGGGTGGGGGGTCACGTCCAAGGGTGAGGTCTTCCTGTGTGGTCTCTTATTTGGGTACGGGCAGGCAGTTTGTGGGAGTTGCTGTAGCAACGTTAAGGTAGTGTGATAGCATATGTCTTACCATGTCATGTAAACTATACAAGACGTGGGTAGAGGCAATTAAGGCACACGGAACCCAAAAACAAAAATTGAATATACTGAGGTGCAGCAGTCCTAGGATGTGGGGGTTGCATTAGTTTACCTTCCTTCATTTGTATCTCACATGCTCCACAGTGGGAGGGTTTCAGCAACAGAAGCAGTTTAGTTAATCCAGAAAGCAGTGGGTAGAACTAGATGTGGCCATGTGCTGATTGACAAACTACAGGCTTGAGAATCAGCAGTGACAATGCTGATAGCCATGGCCTCTCCAACATATTCTCCTCCCACTGTAGCACAAGCAGACACAGCCTACATGAGAGTGACAACTCTGTTCTGAATTCAGGAGCAGTGCAGCATTATTGCCAACCCATCAAATGAAGCTGCATTAGGTAGATCTGTAAAAAATAAGTCAAGGTAACTGGACTTGCTGTATTTTTCTTGAAGACGTTCCACTGGTCATCCGACCAGCTTTCTCAATTCAGACTGACTTGTACAAAAAAATTATCTGGGAATAAATATGGTGAATGTCGCTCCAATCCACATCATCTGTTAGTCGCAACCATGTGTTGATTGCATTTGCATAATCGGAGTCTAGGAGGTGTTATTAACCTGCCCAGAGAGAGGTGTTAAAACAGCATTGTATGTGGCAGACAATAGATGTCTCACCCCCCACCACCTCTATTCAAGCTTGGCTTCTCAATTTTTACATTTTTTTATACCGTTTTTCTAATATATATATTTCGGTACTCGCCGATACCAAGCACCGATACCGTTACTTCCGCTGGCATAGAGCCGGCTTCCGTGGCAATCCGATTGTCTTGATTGCTCGGGAAGCCGGCTCGATGCTGTTTGGCCGGCTCCATGCTCATTGGCCGAGAAGCCGCCGCCCCAGCAAGTCAGCATGGAGCCTACCCATGTCCTGCCCCAAAACAAGTTCTGACCGTTGTTCACCTTAAATTCTCCACATCAGAGTCAAAACAATAAAAAAATCAGTAAGGACATTGACTATACAAACTCCTTTACCACATTCAACTTTTTTCAACTTTTGTATTTTGTTACATAATCACAAATAAATAAAGTGCGGACATCCCATAGCAACATATAAATATATAAATACATACAGCAGTTAAACAATAGCAACACAGGATTTGTAGCTTACATTGCTATGCAGGCAATCACACTTAACACTTATGCAGGGCAGTATATACTACAAACAAATGTCCAGTTTAAGAGAACCTGTTGGTGGTGGCCATTTTGTTGGACCTAATACTCAATATATTAGAAACAAGCCACATCACAGTGGCAACAGATACCTATAGAACTAATAGGCAGCACTCTCTGGAATTCAAATGAAGCCTGAAACTTTGCTGAGTGACAGAAACTCTTTGAAGTACACTTGTCACTACTATGTAGTAAATGATACCCTGCAAAGGAAGATGTTTGGGAGGTTAGGCATTGACCTTTTTAAAAATTGTTTGTTCAGAGAGTGCTGTGTACGCCTCACCTCCTGTACCCATCAGGATAATACCTACATACATAGGTGTTACCCTGGCAGCTGAGAAGCACTTGGGTTGTTGGAAACAGTTTCACCTAGGGTGAGAGTTTAGCATGTCACACTGAACTTCCTAACAAACTAAACTTCTAGTACTGCCGTGGTTAGATCTATGAAGCTTGTCTGTGAAGGTTCTCAGTTATCCAGGTCATACTTTGGCTAGTAGTAGATAGTCACATTCAGCTGGACTTGTTGAAGAACTAATGTGGAAGGTTCAAGCCACTTCTTCAGTTCTAATAAGTGCCAGGAACCTAGTCCAATATGTTATCCACACAGATAGCACAGATGCCTTAAGTCAGGGGTGCCCATTAGGTAGATGGTGATCTAGCAGTAGCTCTCAAAGCTGATGCTGGTAGATCAGAAAGGGTGTGAATGGCGGCCCCTTTATTCCATTTTGGTATATTTATTTGGCTGTGCACACATGATTACCTATTAGCCCGAGTCTGCTGAGCCGAGCTCCCTGACACCTTTCTGGTGGATACTGGTGGTTGAAGTGCTATGTATTACATCAAAGAATATTGGTTTACACAGCCTGTTGCAAAATACAGCAAGGTGAGCCAGGGGAGAGAGCGTGAGGAGAGACAGCCAGGGGAGAGAGCAATGAGAGACAGCCAAGAGAGCGAAGAGAGACAGACAGGAGAGAGAGAGAGCGAGGAAAGAGAGCCAGGAGAGAGAGAGCGAGGAAAGACAGCCAGGAGAGAGAGAGCGAGGAAAGACAGCCAGGAGAGAGAGGAAAGACAGCCAGGAGAGAGAGGAGAGAAAGCCAGGAGAGAGAGCGAGGGAGGTTTTTTTTTCGTTGGTAGATCTCATGTAGCTCGTCATTTGAAAAGTAGATCTTAACACAAAAATTGTGGGCACCCCTGCCTTAAATCAATCACCATGAAATGTGTAGATGTTGATTGTCCAAGAACAATCAACATTTTGGACAGAGAGGAAAATTGGTTCACAAGAGGCCTGAAAGAAACCATCTACGTCAAACTGCAACAACCCTCCTTGAACAGAGGTGGGTGCCTTAAACTTCATCTACATAAAATGCTATTTTAACGTCTCTATCCCGGCAATTTGACAATAATTATCACTTTTAGCCAAGTAAATAGAGGAATTAACAAAAATGCAGGCTTTCTGACACCAGTGATGGAAAAAAGTTGGGATGCACCGATACCGGTTTTTCTGTATCGAATAAGAGTACTGTTTTTTTCCCGGTACTTGCCGATAGTCCCACTAACGAAGCCGGGCGGCGTGTAATGACTCGCCACCCAGCTTACTGATCAGCCGGGTAGCCAGGCAGTGTGTAATGACTTGCCCCCCTTCTTCCTGATTTACTGGGAAGCCGGCTCAATGCTCCCTTGTCACAGGTGACAAGGAAGCATGAAGCCAGCTTTCAGGCGAATCAGGAAGCTGAGGGGTGGGTAATGACTCAACTCTCAGGTTTCTGATTGGCCAGCTTCCTAATCAATTAAAACCCTTGAAAAAAGCAACTAGAGCATGGTGGTTTAGCAAATTTCACACCTCCCATCCTGTTCTTGGACAATAAATATCTACACATTCCATGGTGATCAGATTAACGTGCTAACTGTGAAGATATAAATGTTGGTGGATCTTCCTAACACTCAATAGAACTGAATAAGTTGCTTGGAGAAGTTATGAAACATCTTCAACATTTCAGAATAAGTTCAGCTGAATGTGACTAACTACCGCAAGCAATTCTATGAATCTCGCTTATCGGTATTTGCCAAAACAAGAATTTTAAAAAGTTTCCAAATACAAAAAGTATAAAGGCGCACAGGAGCAGAGTAGACCCTTAACAAAACACAACGCCCATCTCCAACCCCAACTCTCCTTGTTCAGGGAATTAAGGATTGCGGGCACACTACAGAGTCCCGTAAGATCTTTCTGGTTCCTGTCATTGCTTTTAGGCCATGTTCCGGACACAGGTACAGCCAACTGTGACTATTGTCTTCTCCAACTTGAAGGTGGGGACACAGCCTCTCCTCTCCCGGTAGAGGACCAGGATCTCCTGTTTGATGGGGCGCGATTCAAGATTGTTGTAAACATTACCCTTTGTGTCCACACAGCCTTTGTGTAGACACTTGGCCTGAGCAATTGTAGAGGGGAATCGGCTGTTGTTTCGATCAAAGCTGCCAGCAAGAAACAACAAACAGTGTAAGTAATTATGGAGCAATGTGAGCCAACACATACAGCCAGTCAGTGAAGATCTAGTCTTATGATTACACTGCAACTGAGCTAAGTTAAAAAAATTACATATATAATGCAGTCTGTCACTTGTTTTTCCGAGTCTGTCCTGTAATATAGTATAATACCTATTGATCCTACCAGTAGACCCCTTTATTTTTTTCCACTTCCTGTAATAGGGTGACAAAGCTATTTGTTCTGCAGTGAAATTGCACAGCAGTGTTGTCACCTTTTTGGTAGTTTCAGATGGCCATTCATTTTTGGTCTTTAACCATGTGATGAACCAATTAAAACCCAACACCAAGTAATACTTTTTAAGTAGTTACAACAACAGTTTTCTTTTTTTCTTAAAAGAGGCTTAAGCCATATAAATAAAAGCCCCCCATTGTAAGCATCCCTGGCAATATGTTATAGGTTGTTTGTGAAGGCCCTTATTTATGCAGGCCACAATATATCTGTTCAAAATAAATCAAGGGCAGCAAGCTTTCTCAATTCATGGTCAGACAACCAGCGAAACGTCTTCAAGACAAATACAGCAGTGGCCTTGATTTCTTTTTCACGGATATATTATCATTTGTTCCAACCCTGTTATGGACATTTTGCTGGACAGCTTGGCCTGTTACAAGAAAGTTGAAAAATGATAAAACTACTGGCAAGATCAACAAAAAACACAAGCGGGTTCAGAGAATTATATTTTAGATTTTTTTTTTTATGACAAGGAAGGCTTACCTGTACTCCCATGGAGAAATGTAATGTTCCCCCACGTCTCTACTCACGGCAGGAGCTTCCTGGCTGCTAATGTTCAGACTAACTCTCACCGATGAGGGTAACTGTGTGAAAAGCGGACTGCTCGCACTGCTACAGCCTTATTCCGGTGGTGCTTTTCTACAAAATTTTGCTCTTATTGCAAGACATTGCTTGTATATCAAGGCAACATTTTTCAGAAATGTTTGCTTGTCTTGCAAAACGCTCTCAAACCAAGTTACTTGTAAACCAAGGTATTACTGTATTTTTTTTTTAATGCTGATCCCTTTTTTTCATTTTCACAGGCGGAGAGCATCTGGTATCACTCCGCCTGTCACAGTAACCGGCGCTATAGAGGAAGTATCGGCTAATGCGGCTCTGCTCCTTCCGCCACCGCAGCCCTGCTTTCTACAGCGCCGGCTTCTTTTGCCATCAGGGACAGCGGTACCAGCGGTGCAGCAGTGGGGACATCAGACAGTGGACAGCGCGGTAAAGTACGGTACCATTTTCCGGTACACATTGCAGTACAGTACCATTACATTAAGCAGTGCCTTCAGGGGGACAGCAGTTGGTGAAGTATGGTACTGGAATGCTCCCTGTCACTTACATAGTTAGTCAGGTTGAAAAAAGACACAAGTCCATTGAGTTCAACCTATAGAGATATAGAGAGAGAAAAAAAAGAAGAAAAGCCTAAACAGAACACTATGCCCACAATTACCCCTTGTTGATCCAGAGGAAGGCAAAAAAAAACCCTATTAAGCACGGTTCAATTTGCTCAACAGGGGAAAAAAAGTTCCTTCCTGACCCCATAGGGCAATCGGATATTCCCTGGATCAACAATCTCTGATACTTAATATACCTATAAGAACTCAATATCCAGTAATATTCTGTGCATTTAGGAATACATCCAGATTTTTTTTTCAACAATTAACCGAGCTAGCTAGAACTAGCTCCTGGGGGAGTCTATTCCACATTCTGACAGTTCTAACTGTGAAGAATCCTTTCCGTATGCAAAGGTTAAACCTCTTTTCCTCCAGATGCAAAGAGTGCCCCCTTGTCCTTATTCACCTTAAAGTGAATAATTTGGCACCAAGTTCTTTATATGGACCATTTATGTATTTATACACGGTGATCATGTCCCCCCTTAATCGCCTCTTCTCCAGAGAGAACAAATTCAGGTCAGCTAATCTTTCCTCATAGATGAGCTCCTCCATGACTCTTATGAGTTTAGTCGCCCTTCGCTGCACTTTCTCCAGTTCCACAACATCCTTTTTATAAACTGGTGCCCAAAACTGAACTGCATATTCCAGATGAGGTCTTACTAATGCTTTGTACAGGGGCAGGATTATGTCTCTATCTCTGGAGTCTAGAGACCCCATATAATACAAGGAAGTATTTTGCTTGCTTTAGAAACTGCAGCTTGACATTGCATGCTATTATGGAGTCTATGATCTATGATCACTGTGCTGGCCGGAGGGAGTCCCCTGTCATCCCCTTAATACAGTATGTCCCTGCAGGCTGATACCATCTCTCCTGCTCTTCAAGTCCCCCCTCACATGCTACCATCAAACTAGGTCTTATTTTCGAGGTAGGTCTTATATTGCAGGAATCTTGAAAAATAGTGCTAGGTCTTATTTTCAGGGAAACACGGTATAAGGCCTCGTTCACACCAGACACAGTGCGTTCTGGGCCCAATTCTACACTGCATTGCGGCCGGCTCACTATGTTGTGGGCAATGCGATCAGCCACACACCGTAACGCAAGGCACACAAAATAGTGCTTGCAGCATTTTGTTTGGACCGGACCGCAGGCATTGATGTGCCTTGCACTCTTATGCGGCCAGTCCAATTGCAGCCAGAGGGCATGCATGCCAGAATCGGGCCGGAACGCACTGTGTCTGGTGTGAACAAGGCCTAAAAGCCTTAAGGAAAAAAAAAAATATGTAATGAAAACCTATTTACAAAAATGTTAATTTATGGCAAGAAATTGAGCAACAGTTTGTATAACCTGTAAATTCTTCTAAAGTATCCAATGTGCACAATATTTAACTTTACAATGCTACTTTTTGTCCATAGGATTTTTTTTGCATTTGATAGGGAAATGCTTACAAATATACGGCATTCCACATATGCAAGCAAAATATTATACATTCTAATTGGATGAACCTTACATAGTCTTAGATATTGAATAAAGACAAAGGTCCATCAAGTTCAACCTATTGTGTGTAATTGTGTATGTGTATGTGTGTACACGAGCCCCTGTGACCTTGCTTTTAAATGTACCTGTACACCTGTATGCTATGGTCTCTGAGGAAGATATCTAAATGCTTCTTGAATGATTCAACACTCTCATCTGATACCACTTCTTGTGGCAGCGAGTTCCAGACTCTAACCGCTCTGACTGAGCAGACGCCCCTACGCCCATTGATTCCAGCGTGAACAAGTTTAAATTTAGTAACCTTGTCTCATAGCTTACGTCCTCCAACCCATTAATTAGTTGAGTTGCCCAACCTACATCCTTCTGCTCGGTGCCTCTGAGGGACCGAGCAGAACAGCCGAGCCAAATGCCGCTCGGCGGCATTCGGCTATTCTCTCACTGCTGTTCGGGATCTTTCAGAATAGCCCGAACAGCAGTGTGAAGCCTGCCAGAGGTTCGGCTCAGCCGATCCAGATGTTGGATCGGCTGAGTCGAACTCCTTCTGCACTTCGGGTCAGCCGAACATGCAGAGCATGTTCGGCTGATCCGAAGCCACGCGAAGCAAGCCGATGTACGGCTGAAATCAGCCATACCAGCCTGAAGTGAATAGCCGAACAGTGTTCGGCTCACTTCACTTCTGATCGGTCATTCACTCGGCTGCCCTCAGCAGCTTTGTGAATAGACCCCTATGTCATAGAGAAAGATACACAATAAAAATTCCAAAAATTATTTGCAGGCAGAGACTAAGACAAAAAAAATGTGTACAACCGGAAACATTCATGGAAAGTATCTACGTTGTGCATTTTCACATTTTAATTTTTGGATCTGGGATTTCTAACAATCGATAACGGAGTGGTATCAAAGATGCCCCAATCCCAGTGTGTATATTACTCCATGTTTATAAATGGACATTTTAAGCATTTATAAATGGACACCCCTTGCAGACTTCAACAGGTTTATCATTAAGAATGAGATATCTAATGGAACACGAAATGAAGCAAAACCAATCATTTCACTGCCCAGTCAATTTTAAAAAAAGTCTACAAAAGGCTGGCTCTAAAGTTTGCATGGTTGGAGAATAATGTCAACTCAAGAACCTCTATCAAGAAAATGTATGTAGAACAATTTTGCTGCCCTGACTTGCAGAAATAAAATTGATAAAAAGGTTACAAACAAGGGTCTTCCTCTTAATTTTAGATGACATCCTAAAAATATTTGCAGAATGATTTTGCTACCCTGACTTACAATTTGAAATGATATGATAAAAAGGAATGAAACAACAGGGAATCTCTTACATTTTGATAGTTTGAAAGTTACATCTAATCAAGAAGGATACAAATAAATAAGGGTCATTAAAGTGGTCCTCACCATGGTGGCTCTTGTGTGGTCCATAGTTCTTCCTTATCCTCTACGTGAGTGTCTCTACAGCAGGTAGAAGCTCGGAGTTGTACAGCAGGTAGACGCTCTGAGATGGACCACAGGTAGGGACCCCGACATTATATAGCAAGGTCTGTGGGCTTTCCACTGCTCTCTGATAGTCTGAGGTTTCATTGTAGTGTGGTTTCCTCTCTGACATTTGGGTCCCCAGCACGCTCTTGCTTCTTGTATTTGAAGAAAAATCTTACCATAAACCATAGAGGCAGCGGCCAGGCTTCCTGAACTGGAATGAAGTGCTAGTAACTCATAAGCCGTATTTGCGTATCTCTGCCAGACATCACTGTGCAACTGTGTCCTGGTTTGCTTTCATAAATAGTTCATCAGCTGGGATTGTGTGTTGTCACGTCGACATGTTGGTGTTTGTTTTAAAGATTAAAAAAGTCAATTTGGAGAAAGAATACTAAAAATAATAATAATCATCAATAATAATAATTTTTATGTTTATTATTTTATTTTTTTTAAGCATATAAATCTTTATTAAATTTTCTCACATCCAAAAATGGTGCAATTTATATACGGTAAATAGCAGCCACATACATGCCATAATGCATGGATAGTATGCCAGTAATAACTAATACAAAGACCACTGACGGTACAGAACCGGGGATAACAGTATATCCGGCATATATGCATGGAGAAAACACATCATGTAATGCAGCAATAACTCATGGCAAAAAATTATAACTGATATTTGACATAAGAAGAGAGAAAAGTGTGGAGTAGTGAGAAAAGGTGGGAAGCAGGGGAAGCAATAGAGCATACATGGGAAAGAAGGAAAGAGGGTATGTGGTCATAAGTATAATCCAATAGGGATATGGAAGGCCGGATACGATGAGATGCGAGAGGGACATATAGATGTACTGATGACGTAATATGGAATGTCAAGGGATAGACGTATACATAGTTTGTGGACTCATACCTCGAAAGCGATCAGTCACGATTAAAGATGTGTTGAAGAAGTATAGCTTTACCTGCGTAATAATGATATATTTCATAAAACATCTAGAGGCCCTAGAGAGCCATCTAATTTGGCCATGAGATACCAGTGAGTGTATTGGAAAGCAGACATGACATCCTTGAGTTGATCTCGGGATAACTCAGAGATCATGTATGCAGACCAGGTGGCAAAAAATGTCCCTGTGCGTATTTGGTTAAATTTGGTGTCTAACTTCTCAGTAAGCATAAGTCGAAAGAGAATGTCACGTATGTCTGATATGGATGGGGTATTTTTCTGAAGCCAGTTTTTTAGGATAGCCTTCTTAGTTGCCAGGAGACAGAAGTGTTCCCATGGGGATAATGGAGGGGGATTTGGAACCACGGTGGGGTCCGTAACTTGCAAAAGACATAAAGAGGGTTGTGGATCCCTGCTTCTGTGAGAGATGGAATTCATGTAGGTCAACAGTTGAGACCATAGCGTTTGAATAGAGGGGCATTCCCAGAGTAGATGGTTGAGGTCAGGGCGATTGAGAGAACATTTAGGGCATTTGTTTAGCCAATCAGCAGACAATGATGTTTATTATTATTATTCAGGATTTATATTGTACACATTATACGCCATTGGTTCAAGCTGTCCAATCAAAAAAAAAACCACTGAGGCGATCGATCTCGATGCCTCAGCAGTGACAAGCAAGTGAGGAACAAAGAGTCTCCTCCCTTCCTCCTTCACACTAGCTTGGGGACCAGGTTGGGGCGGGGTTTGGGCTGGTGGGGCTTTAGCCGCGGGCGTGGCTTCAGCCGGCGGGGGGACGGGACATGCTGGGGGCGTGGCTGGGGAATGCCTCACCTGGAACCAGAGGTACCGCACGTCACTGAGCATCAGTATACATTTTTTTTAAAGGGGTACATCGTATTGTTAAAAAGCTCCATTCAGTTGCATTTTCCTAGGCTGAGACAATGTCTGCTGCAGGCAGGTATAGGTGCATACCTAGTCGGGGAACTCTCCTCCGGTAGCTGCACCTAAGCAAAGGGACGGGATGCAGTGATGTCATTGACCTTATATGGTCACATGGCTATATTTGGTCAATAACATTAACCTAATGTGACTGTATAAAGTCAATAATGTCAGCACACGCATCCTGTCCCTTTGTTTATGGGAAGCTGCAAAGCAGGAAATGCCCTAGCCTGCCACTGTTTGGGTGGGTGGCCCCATGTCCCTTGCTCAGGTTTGGACCGTGTTCAGCCCAAACCTGAGCTCACCCCGACTCAGGAACTCTATCGGTAAAACCTCTTCAGTGGGATCCTGGATCTGCACACCTGCTGTGGCAGTTATAGGGGGTTCACCTTCCTCTGCTGGATTTATATATTTTATTTGTTTGTTTATTTTATATTATGGGGAATGTAAGAGGAGGATCTGGAACACATAAAGGTGGTAGGGGAGCACCCACAACTGCCATGTGGTCAGGAAGAGAGCCCGGAATTATGGCCGGGAGATCTCAATGTTTGCGTATACAAGACTTATTACTATGACTAAAATATCACTTTTGTGTGGACCGATCCTTTAATCTATATCAAAAGAAAAGCAGTACAGCGTTGGTAATAGCATTTAGGGTAGGTTCACACTATTCTCCAGACCAGATCTGGTCCGGAAAATAGTGTGAACCTGCCGCAGTTCCAGTGCATTTGTCATGGATATTTTGGTTGGACTTTGCGCAGGAATCTCCGGTGCACTAAAAGGTACACGTTCGGTATTAAAATGCGCCCATCACAAACCCGTCACGCTTAAAAGCATGCTGCATTCAGTTATTTCTGTATAAGGGATGAGGTACTTCTTTAGCGCCAGAGAGAGTCAGACACGATGCTGGTTCAAGCTGGAGTCAGTGTAAAAAGGGCTGAACAGACCCCCAACTCCTTAATTTATTAAGGCAAAAAGACGACGCCCAGTGGGAGGCGGCTTTAGAACATCAGCCAGTCAGCCCAAAAAGTACAGGTACATATCAAAAGGAAAAGTGGAATACTCCAACATGGCCGAACAGTGAAATGCACACACCTCATCCCTGTAAAACAAGGAAGGATGAGTCATTTTCATTGTCCCGACCGGCCATGTGGATGCCCATCCCCCATCATTGTCAGCATGGACCCCATTCAATACTGCTCAGAGTGACCAGTATCTAGTAAGATCATTCTACTTGTTCTTACAGGTTTGAGACTATCTGAGGAAACATTGCTAATGCGGTTATCTATATACGGTACCAGTACACCGACAAGGCAGATATCACTGTCTTTTTATAAAAGCAGATATGTATCCAAAACGGATAACGAGTACGCAATAGAGGTATAATACGTATCTCGTTATACGGACTTCGCTTCGCTAATGTGTACATACGTTTGAAGGCAAGGAGCCCAGCGCAGTGCACTTAGTGCTCACAAACCGGCAAACGTCCACACACACCGCGAACACGTCACCAAGCCCACGAGAAGGTGTTTCATACTGACGGTTTTACCGCTGGTCCCGATTCAACCCAAGTACCCTCTGCTAGAGCGTTCCTCGGTTACATCCAACACAGGGAGACAGATGACAATCCCTAAAACACACACATCGTAATATAAAATGCCCGCATAATTCACTATAATAAAATAAACACATTTCAGACCAGTCAAAATAAGACATGCAGTATTTTTCTGGTTTGGGATGGACTGCGCTGGTGTGAACAGAGACCAGAAATAGCATAGGGATAAATTAGGATGCATTTCCAGAAACATAGGGTCCAGAAACAGTCTGGTCTGGTCTGGTCTAGAGATGATCTGGATTTGGTGTGAATGGACCCTTACTGAAAAAAACAACTTTACAACATTCAGCTTTGTTTTACTTCTTTTATTTTTTTTTTATATTATAATAAATTAAGTGTAGACATCTCATAAAAAAGATATAAATATATAAATACATAGTTAAAAAATACAGGTATTATAGGATTTGCAACATACATTGCTACACAAGTAACCGCACCTAATCAGTGATACCGATCCATAATATGCACGGTATATCTGGCAATATGTACTGCAGACAAATTCCCAGTTCTGTAGAACCCGTCACTGGTGGCCATCTTGTTGGTATATCCAATGCTCGGCCTTTCAGCTCAGCAGCAACATTCCCGGTCACAGTGGACAGGAGACATCTAGTGGGATAATGGGCAGTATGCTTCAACGTACTGGCCAAGCCTACAATATGGCGGCGTGACATAGTTTATTTCATGTGCACCTGGCATTGTGCAGTAGAAGATATTCTGCATAAGAATAGGATGGGGCAGTAAGACTCCAGCTGTTTTTCTTGAAGCTTAGTGTAATATGGAAGTTGAATGTTGGTAATATAAGAACGTCATCATTCTCAGCAAACTAAAGATGCCAAGGGGTACAGGGGCACAGAGAATTAACGTAGGGATTCATAAATACAAGAACAGGAAGTGATGGAATAATCCAATATTTTAAGTCTTCCAAAATACACTGAACGGTTTTCACTGAACCAGATACAGCATCGTCCTTCCCCACCCATCCCTCCAACATGATCCACTCCCTACGGTAAAGAATACTCCGCTCCTGGGACGAAGTTTGGCTACCCCTGGGCTAATCCAATATTCTGAGTTGTCACAGGAATAGAAGTGGAATTGGTCCAGTGATAACTGTCTAACAGAGGATTTCCATTGGGGTGGAGAGATTTGCTCTTATTTCCTGTTGTTTCTTTGAGACAAGTAAAGGAAAATTTCCTCAGTGGGGCACAGAGAGGAAACAAAACTTGACGTTGGTTGAACTATTCCCTACTCTATCCAAAACTTTAAAAAAAATTTTGGCTTCAGATATGAGTAAAATCTTTGCAATAGTTCATTAAGGTTATTTTAGGAGTGGAACATTTTATACTGTTGGGAGTGGGTCATGTTGGAGGGTTGGCACTTCACTCCTCCATTGGAGAACTATGTATGGTCGGCACCCTAACAGAGTCCAGTAACATCACTCCTGTTCTGTGTTATTGCTCATAGACCTTGGGCCGGGCACAGGTACAGCCAACAGTGACCATTTTCTTCTCCAACTTGAAGGTGGGGACACAGCCTTTCATCTCCTTGTAGACAACCAGGATCTCCTGTTTGATGGGGACTGAGTTCAGGCTGATGTCCACGTTCCCCTCTGTATCCAAACACCCGGTATGGAGACACCGAGCCTCGGCAATGGTAGAGGGGAATCGATTGTTGTTTACATCATAGCTGTGGACAAAAAAAACATACATTGTCATTCATTACGGAGTGACTTCAGGCAACAACAAAAATTAGTCAGTGAGTGAACTTCTAATAGTATTTGCATACAGAGCAACTGGGCTAAATTCCCAATCTGAATTAATTTTACTGAGCTGAGAAGAACAATGCGGTCATCAAAGCTGACCTGTCATTCTGAACAATTGTTTTGCTGATCCTCCAACTTCAATCCATAGGGGCTGATTTACTGAATGAGGGGACTTTCCTCTTAGTTTAGTGAATGAGGTGCAGCTCTGTTGACTTCTATAACCCAATCATATGCAAGCAAAAATGAAAAAAAAATTCCATGCATATGACTGAGTATTTTTACTAAATAAAATTTCATCACATCCGATATGATCAGGAAAAAGTCCCCTGCAAACAATGAACAGCCTATTGTTGGAGACACTGACTTGCAACAAATCAGGAGTTCCAGACTTTTGCACTTGCTTCACAGCAAAGTTTTGATGAGGTCCCTCAACAACTGCCCTTAACAATAAAATATGTCTAAATCGAAGACAGCTGGATATCTGTCAGCACAGAAAGGGAGGGAGTACTTCTCCCTCTCCTATGAGGGAGAAGTACTGTGGGCTGGTGTTAGACTATTTTGAGTCCTAGGCAAGACCAGCTACTTGACCCCCACCAAAAAAAAGCTTACATTTTTTCTAATTCCATAGCAGGCACAGGCTAGCTCCATCCTGGCCCAGTGGACTGGCTACCCATTTCCCCTCTGCAGACCAGCTAGCTCCATCCCCCTGATCCCACCGATCGCCCTCCGCCCCCATGGACCAGCTAGCCCCACTCTTCCCCAACACGTTGGCTAGCACACAGGGTCCATGTTCCCTTCATGGTGTCCCCTTTTATGGTTTCCTCAGTCCTTCCCTAGCACACAGGGTCCATGCCCCACCAATGGTGTCCCCAGCCCTTCCATAGCACACAAGGTCCATGCTCCCTCCATGCTGTCCCCAGTCCTTCCATAGCACACAAGGTCCATGCCTCCTCCATGATGTCCCCAGCCCTTCCATAGCACACAGGGTCCATGCCTCCTCCATGATGTCCTTAGCCCTTCCATAGCACACAGGGTCCATGTCCCCTTAATGGTGTATCCAGTCCTTTCCTAGCACACAGGGTCCATGTCCCCTCCATTGCATCCCCAGCACATAGGGTTCATGTCCCTTCCATGGTGTCCACAGTCCTCCCATAGCACAAAGAACCATACAGCCAATACAGGAAATATTCAAAACTCTTACATGCAGGCCAGGCAGGGGTGAGCAGGCCTTCATAGCACAGACAGTGCGCTCAGCGTTCTCATGTAGCTGTACTCAGCCCCATCACACGCTTCTCACTGTGACACCCAGGCGGCCCGTGATGGGTACAGCACTGGAAGTGGCTGCTAGAGTCCAAACACTCCCACTGGTCATGCCCCCCTTATGGCTCTTTAGCCAGCTTCAACAGAGGCCAGTCCCTGGCTGAGGTCACGAGGGAGGGGCTCTAAACACTGTAGGAAAAAGCTCGGGTTATCAAAGTGTCCTCCTTGCTTGGCCATCTTTATGAATGCCACTCACTTGTCTTGGGATAACCTAGCGTTATCGGGAAGCCGGCAGAGTGCGAGGAAGCCGCAGGCCAGCCGGCCTGCCTAGTTTACCTAGTTGCAGCGCGGGCCCTGACTGTGCAGAGAATTAACTTTTTTATTAATTTTCCAGCTAATGGTTCCATCCCTAGCTTTCCAGTAATTTTCACTGTCTCACACCTCAGGTCCCTCTGTGTAAACTCTTATCCCCACCCAAACCACTGCCACAGCAAGCAGGTGCTGAAAATGGTACTGAAAATGGTAGTGTTGTAGCTCTATCATGCAAAAAGAAGCCATATGTGAACATGATCCAGAAATGCCACCATCTTCTCAGGGCCAAAGCTCATTTCAAGTTACATTTACTGAGAGATTGAAGAGGTAAAGTGTTACCTGTACTCCCATGGAGAGATGGAGCGTTTCCTCACATCGCCACTCATAGCCGGAGCTTCCTGTCCAATAATGTTCAGATTGACTTTCACCGATGAGGGGAACTTTGTAATGGGCGGACATCCTCCTTTCTTCAGGTGATGCAGATCCAGAGCCGCGATAGGGACCAACAGGGAGTCTCCTAGGAGAAAAACCAGTATAGTGAGCTGGATCTGGGGGGAGAAAATGAGGACCAGTCAATGATGTGTAATGGATGACACAACGAGGTAGATTTGCTATAGAGTAGAAGCTGTTCACTATAGAGTACAGACAAGTTCACTGAGCTAGACAAGTGTGCATCAATGTTTTATTACCTTTTCTCAATGTAATCTGAATGTGTCTCTGTTTTCTTTTTTTTTTTAAATAAAGCAAATGTGTTACCAAAAATCAAAGGAAAGAAAATTGACTGATTGTCATGGAGGGAAAAATTAAAAAAAATATATAATAATGGAATGATCACAAAGTTGCAACGTTCCACATGTCTACATTTCCCCACATGGCAGAAAGTAAAATAAGATATTTTCTAACTGAAAACTTCGTAACCGAGAAGAAGTTACGAGATGAGAGAAGAGACATCCTAAAAAATATTTGCAAAATGATTTTGCTGCCCTGACTTACAATTTAAAATGAAATGATAATAAGGAATGAAGCAACAGGGAACCTCTTAGTATTGATGGGCTGAAAATAACATCTAATCAAGAAGGATAAAAGTAAATAAGAGTCACTAAAGTGGTCCTTTTTTCTTTTGTTTGAGTAATAAATGATATGCAATATTGAGATTGGATGACATATTTCTTGTTGTGCATCTCCTAGTACTAGAGGTTTATTCCTGCTGGGAAATGTAGTCTTCAGCGGCAGCCGAGGCAGACAGATGGGTGTGCGTGCGGGCGTGCGGGGGGGAAGGAAGGGAGGGACAGAGCTGCGGGCGGTCTTCTACCCCGAAAGTAAGACCTAGCGCTATCTTTTATAAAAGTAAATAAGAGTCACTAAAGTGGTCCTTTTTTCTTTTGTTTGAGTAATAAATGATATGCAATATTGAGATTGGATGACATATTTCTTGTTGTGCATCTCCTAGTACTAGAGGTTTATATTTAGGATTTTGTGAAGAATGGAATGATCACTATGTTGCACTCTTTTGCTTGCCTACATTTCTGCAGACTGGAGAAAGTAAAATAAGAACTTTTCCAACTGGACACTTTGTACTTAACCAAGTAGTTATAAGATGACATCCTAAAAAATATTTGAAGAATGATTTTGCTGCCCTGACTTACAATTTAAAATGATATGATAAAAGGGAATGAAACAACAGGGAACCTCTTACATTTTGATGGTTTGAAAGTAATATCTAATTAAGAAGGATAAAAATAAATAAGGGTCATTAAAGTGGTCCTCACCATGGTGGCTCTTGTGTGGTCCATATTTCTTCCTTATCCTCTATGTGAGTGTCTCTGCAGCAGGTAGATGTTCGGAGTTGTACAGCAGGTAGATGTTCTGAGCTGTATAGGAGATAGGTGCTGTAGGTTGTACAGCAGGTAGATGCTCTGAGATGTATATCAGGTAGGGACCCCGGCATTATATAGCCAGCTCTGTGGGCTTTCCACTGCTCTCTGACAGTCTGAGGTTTCACTGTAGTGTGGTTTCCTCTATGATATCTCCGTGTCCCCAGCACGCTCTTTCTTGTAAAGTCAAAGGAAAATCTAACCTTGATAAATCATATCGGCAGAGGGCAGGTTTCCTGAACTGGAATGTAGGGCTGCTAACTCATAAACCGTATTTGCATATCTCTGTCAGACGTCACTGTGCAATTATTTCCTGGTTTTCATTCATAAATGAGCTGTGTGTGTGAGTGAAAAAAGCCAAAGTGATGAAAGAACACTAAAGCCACTCAGAAATTATTATTAGTATTATTTATTTTTATCAATATTACTATTATTATTATTATTATTAATGTGTTTCCCAGAAAATAAGACACTCATATTTTTTTTCAACGAAAAAAGACACTAGGTCTTATTTTCGGGGGATGTCTTATATTTACCTGGCTGCAGCTGTCCGCTCTCCGCTCTGATGCCGTCCACTTCGACCCCACTGGCTATGCCGTGCTTTGCCTGCTGGGAAATGTAGTCTTCAGCGGCAGCCGAGGCAGACAGATGGGTGTGCGTGCGGGCGTGCGGGGGGGAAGGAAGGGAGGGACAGAGCTGCGGGCGGTCTTCTACCCCGAAAGTAAGACCTAGCGCTATCTTTAGGGATAAGACCTACCACCGAACTAGGTCTTATTTTCGGGGTAGGTCTAATATTACAGAAATCCCTGAAGATAGCGCTAGGTCTTACTTTCGGGGTAGGTCTTACTTTCGGGGAAACATGGTATTATCATCTTTTGTAAAGCGCTGAGCAAATTGTTGGCGCTATATAAATCCTGTATAAGAATAATAATAATAATAAACCGTATTTGCATATCTCTGCCAGACGTCACTGTGCAATTGTGTCCTGGCTTTCATTCATAAATGAGCTGTATGTATGTAAGCCTGAGTCGTCAGTGTTCTGAGTTACAATACAAAGACAAAAGACAAGAAGGGTAGGAGTGCCCTGTTCATGAGTGCTCACAATTATAAAAGAAATCTATATTCATTTTTGTGACAGGTCCTATCTACCAACTCCAGGTTGGTCATGTCCTCTGCTGAAGCACCCTTCTCAGTTGTTTTTTAAGCATCTGAATGCTGCAGAATGGATAAGTGAAATGAATGTCGTTCTTTGCCAAATTATCCTGTGAACCCAGAGGTGGCACCATGACACACACCCAGGGGGCATGTCCATTTTAACGGAATGATGCAGGGTGTCATTCAACCCAGAATAGGCTGACTGTGCAGGATGCGGGGGGTAGTATGTAGTGAGCCCTGCAGTGTGGGGAGTATTGAGATAGGGACAGTGCACACACTGGCTAGGGAGAGATAGGTCCAGTGCAGGGAAAGCTTCCTGAAGAGCAGGGACAGTGTAAGGATGGTCCAGAATACCCCTGGACAGGTCTGTCCTTATAATGAGGGTGTTGCATCAGGCATCATCTCTTTGGGTCGTGTGGGGGGGCGGCAAGCAGATGGCCCCCTTTCCAGTCATAGTATCCCAGGTTGCTAAGAGCCGGGTGGGGAGATGTATGATGGCCATACACATTTCCTTGCCCAGCTCTTAGCAACTTGGGACGCTCTAGCCTGCAGTCTGCTCACCTCCTGGCAACCAGTGATCTGGGCAGTGTCCAAGGGTGGCTCTGTAGCTTCTCTACAGAGTGGAGCCACCCTGAGACAGGAAATGTGTTACTGGCCGTACACCAGGAGAAAATAAAGGAAAAAAGGCTAAGAAAAAGAAAACGAATGCAGCCGCCACATCTAGGGATCGGTACTCTGCTATATATTACATTTTTGTTTTTGGGTTTAGGTACGCTTTAAGCTAACAAAAGAAAATTCGATTTAACTAATTAAACCTGTTAAAACAATTACAGCAGAATACAATTTCAGGCACCAAACATCTTTACGCAGAGCAGAAACATTAGAATATTGAAATATGTCTTGTGAGAGATGTCACATATATAATATTATTATCATTTTTAAGAAAATGTATTGACACAAATTGAGGAGCCTATTTAAAAACTGTGAAATATGCAACAAGAATGACTTTAGGATAATATTCGGGTTATTTGGGTCGGTGTTCTCTGAACACCAAATCATCTGCAGAGGAATTCAACAAAAGAGGAATTTCCTGTACATCTGATGAGATGAAGTGAAAACAATGGTCATAGAGAGTGAATCTTCCCTGTAATAAAAACCTGAAAATGGTTTCCTTACTTCCCCAATGTATACAAATATATACTGTATACTGTATACAACCCCAATTACAAAAAAGTTGGGTCACTGTGTAAAATGTACATAAAAACAGAATGCAATGATCTGCAAATCTCATAAACCTGAATTGTATTCACACTAGAAAATAGAAAACATATCAAATGTTTAAATTAAGAAAATGAACCATTTTAAGAAAAAAATAAGGTCACTTTGAAATTGATGGCAGCAACACGTCTGCAAAAAATTGGGACACCGCAACACAAAGCTGGCAAAGTAAGTGTTACTAAAGGTGCCCATACACCTGCCGATTATCGTACGATAATCGGCAGGTGTATGGGCAGCGTGCGACCGCATCTACTGTACGGTCGCATGACTTTCATCTTCCGAGCACGCTGAAATCGTACGATTTTTGGCGGGTTGGTAGCGTGCTTTGAAGACGAAAGCCGCAGGGGCCGGTGTGCACAAGCGCACACTGCCCGCTCAGCACTGCAATCATCGGCAAGCCCTCCCCTTAGCGGTACGATCTGCCTGTCCACGACATGCCTGTCTACGACATTTTAATAACCTTACATCCATCGCACAACGAAAGTCGTGCGATGGTTGTAAGGTGTATGGTCAGCTTAACAAGGAAGTGCTGGGAGAACATTTTGCAGCTAATTAGGTTAATTGGTCAGTCACATGATTGGGTATAAAAAGAGCATCTTAGAGAGTCAGAGTGTGGGTCGAGGTTCAAAGATGGGCCGTCTAAAAATTGTCGCACAATTTCAGATTAACGTTCCTCGAAGTAAAATTGTAAAGACTTTAAATACCCTGAAAATTGCCAATGAATGGAAAGTACGGCACCCCTGATTGCCCTGATCACCCTATTCTTAACTTTGCCATTTTGGATTATTTAATTTGGATTTGCACTAACTTTGGATTGTTATACATTTTTTAAAAAAAAACATCCCCCAAAAATAAGACCTAGTATGTTTTTTTGAGCCAAAAAATATATAAGACAGTATCTTATTTTTGGGGAAACACAGTATATCATCATCTACAGTCCATAATATTATCAAAAGATTCAGAGAATCTGGAGAAATCTCTGTGCGCAAGGGACAAGGCTGAAACGCAATATTGGATGGCCGTGATCTCGGGGCCCTCAGACGGTACTGCATTAAAAACAGGTATGATTCTGTGATGGACATCACTGCAGGGGCTCAGGAATACTTCCAAAAACCACCGTCTGTGGACAGAGCTCACCCTGCCATCCAAAAATGAAAGTTAAAGTATTTGAACATGATTCAGAAAGGTCGCCGTCTTCTCTGGGCCAAAGCTCATTTAAAATGGTCTGTTGCAAAGTGGAAAAACTGTTCTGTGGTCAGACGAATCAAAATTTGACATTCTTTCTGGCAACCATGGGTGCCGCGTCCTTCTGGCTTGTAATCAGCACTCAGTTCAAAAGCCTGCATCTCTGATGGTATGGAGGTGCATTAGTGCGTATGGAATGTGCAGCTTGTACATCTGGAAAGGAACCATCAGTGCTGAAAGATATTAGACATGTGCACCAGCAACAAATTCGTTTTGTTTTGATTCTGATTTTTCTAGGGCTGTGCAAATTAACGATTAATTTCTCGATTAATCGTTAATCTTTTTGATTGCTCGGTCTCTCTGAGGGACCGAGCAAAACAGCCGAGCCGAATGCCGCTCAGCGGCATTCAGCTATTCACTCACTGCTGTTCGGCATCTATAAGAATAGGCCGAACAGCAGTGGGTAGCCTGGCGGAGGTTCGGCTCAGCCGATCCAGATGTTGGATCGGCTGAGTCAAACTTCTTCTGCACTTCGGGTCGGCCGAACATGCTGAGCATGTTCGGCTGACCCAAAGCCATGTGAAGCAAGCCGATGTACGGCTGAAATCAGCCGATATAAGGCTGAAGTGAATAGCCGAACAGTGTTCGGCTCACTTCACTTGGGGTCGGTTGTTCACTCGGCTGCCCTCGGCAGCTTAGTGAATAGACCCGAGAGTGTTGTTACAAGAAGAGGGGAGAGTGTATTGTGGTAAGCATGGTCCTCTCCCAACTTTTTTGAGAAGTGTTGCTGCCGTCAATTTCAAAATTACCTGTCCAGGAAGGGGGTGAAACACTATGGCCTTCAAGTGGTTAAAATGGCCCATTTTCTCAGTTTTCTATTTTCCATTGTGAATACAATATGAGTTTATGAGATTTGCAGATCATTGCATTCTGTTTTTATGTAAATTTTACACAGGGTTACATGTTAGGGTCATGATAAGTGCTAAAGGCCATGCTTCAGGGTAAGCCTAAGGGTTTTGTTTGGTTAAGTTCTACGGGCTTATCTGGGGTTAGGGTTGCCACCTTTTCTTCAAGCCAAACCTGTACACTGTATTGCCTCACGGCAATTTTTTTGTAAACTATACCGTATTTTTCGCTCCATAAGACACACTTTTTTCCCCCCAAATGGAGGGGGAAAATGTGCCTGCGTCTTATGAAGCGAATACCTATCGCCCGACGCCCAGAGCATGCAGTTTCGGGCGCCGGGCGAGTAGTTTTTTTGTACATTCAGCCCTGCTCCTGTCAGGGTATTTCTATATAAAATGACAAAAACTGATGAACTATGACTTGTACAGAAACTAAATCAAACTTTTCTGTGCACTGTAATGCAAGGGGCCAGGAGTCTGTGCTGGACAGATAAATTAATCAACCAAAATAGCCTATTGTGTACAAATTAAGCAAGACACAAACAATACAGGAGAGACCCTTTAGGAACCAGCTTTTGTTCAACCAAACTGATTCAAAGAGGTAAAACATTGCAAATGAAGTCTAAGGATTAGATAATCATAAAACCACAATTGACAATACTGAGAGAAACTTAACTTCAAGGTCAATAACTACAAGTGTTTAATCAAGAAATCCAAAGGCTAAGGATATCACAACTACAAATGAAATATTCACAAAAAACCCTTACAAACTCCAAGACAGTTAATCCACCCGATTGTTCCAAGAATGAGATTACCTGTGATCATTGTCTGAGGTTGAGTAAGTTATCATACACATCCAAGGCTTACTCAACTGAATGCAAACGATATGAGTGAAATAACCAATCAACTACCATTTCTGAACCGATCAATGGGAAAAAAAAAAATAGTGGTTGGGGAGTCACCAATACGAACAATGCTTTCAAACCATATAAAATACCAAAAGGAAAAAAGGAGGAAGAAGGAAGAGTCTGAAGAAAACTTCCTGGATATAACAAAAGGACTGTCACTCATTGGCCATCACTAAAGACTTAACCCTTGCTGCCTAAAGCGAGCCATCATCTCATCCAATAAGACTCTGAACATTTTCTTTTGAAGGATTGGTGAGATATTGATTATATATAAAGAATTAACTTTCTTTACTCCAAAATCATAGCGGTTACATTTTATTATTAGTGGGGTTTTTTTTGTTTACAATTCTAATTAACAGTGTGCAGGGTGAATTCTTGTGATCATTTTTCATATCTTTCTCTATTTTATTCCTTAGATTGTATTGTGTATGGTAAAAATTGGCCTGTTCGCTTGTTGTCCCTATTATACTAGTAAACCTATTATCTTCGGAAATCGTTAGGATCACAAGGGAATTTTTTACTTTTGAGATACGTCTCTTTCTTTCCTATGGCCACGGAGAGTAAGAAACAATCTTAAAGGTGTCCAGGTATTTTTATTTTTCCTGATAATTTATTTCCATTTATTTCTTTGATTGGGTATTTGAACTGTAATCACCAGTAATTTATGGTTTGTACAGAAATATATGATTATACTCGTATATTAATAAATTATTTTGATTTATTAGTGTAATTGGGAGATATTTATATATTGTGGTAAGAAATCACCATAAGCTCAAAGAACTCAGGGAATTGGTTTGGGGTGTTTTATCAAGTGTCTGAACTGAATTCATACTGTTTGTTAAGTTATTTATTATTTGCCGTAAGCGGCTGGAGGCACTGTCTATTAAATCTAGCTATAATTCAGACACCACCCTATTATTAATATTTCACCAAGATTTTGTACCACTCAATCACAACACTCCTGACAAGCAGAGCTGAATGTACAGTGGGAACCGCTGCTCGTTTAATAAAAGTGATCTAATTAGATCACTTGTATTAAATTGATCGGGGTTTTCGGGGTCACTCGCTCCTCTGGGGGACCCGTGACCACGGCATAGAAGCTCACCATAGAGCCCCTTGAGAAGAAGAAGAACGTCTGCTCTGTGTGATTACTGAGACCGTGGCTCTGTAATCACAGTGCCACCTGTCTCAGCGGTCACTGAGTCGATACCGAGTACTGGTGCCTTGTACCTCCGATTATAAGGAGGATGACCCGTCACCCGGCTTCCTGATTGCTTGTGAAGCCGGTGTTCTAGCGAAAGAAAGTGGGCTTCACTTGAGGCTGTCTGACCAATCAGAAAGCCAGGCGGCAAGTCATGCGGTGCCGTCTAGCTTCCTGATTGGCCAGGAATCAAGACTGCCTAGCAACAAGTGAAGCCGGCCTTTCTAGCCAATCAGGAAGCTGGCCGGCATGTCATGACCTGCCTTCCTGATTGGCTAGGAAGCTGGCTTCACTTGTTTCTAGGCAGCTTGGCTTCCTGACCAATCAGGAAGCCAGGGCGAGAGTCATGATGTACCACCTGGCTTCCTGATTGGTTAGGAAGCCAGACTGCCTACCAACAAGTGAAGCTGGCTTCCTAGCCAATCAGGAACCCGGGAGGCAGGTCATAACCCACCACCTGGCTTCCTGACTGGAAAGGAAGACCGGCTCCATACTCTCTAGGCACTGCCGGTCAGAGCGAGATCTCCCTCTGACAGGAATTTCTGGTATTGGAGCATTTGTGCGATTACTCGCCCAAATACTCAGAATCTGCACCGATATCCATACTAATATCGGTGCATCCCTGGTGCAAATCCATTTTATTGATAGTTGTCATTCAGGAGTCCCCTTCATCAGGCTCAGAAATGATATTCTAGAATGTCTCTATAAAGGTTGTGGTACATTTATACAATGTCATTTCTGAGCCTGATGAAGGGGACCCGGCGCCACCCCGAAAACACGTGTCGTTTGAATGACAAGTATCAATAAAATGGATTTTGCACTAGCATGGAATTTTAGTGCTGGTGACATCTGTATTGGACAATATGTACTATTGCACATAAAAGATGCCGCCACAAAACATGTCACAAGTTACCTATGGCATTTTTGGAGGACATGTTTTACGTACAATACCCCCCCCCCCTTCTTTTCAATTGATATTTAAATCAATGTAGTAAATACCTGTTAAGATGCAGTCCCAGAGGAAAGCGCTTCACGCCAGGAGGATGAATTCTCCCTCTCTGCTCTCTCTCTCTGATGTTACTTCCCCCGACTCACCCAGCTCCAGCAGCGGAGGAGAAATAGAGGAAGGGAGAGTCAAGGGACTGAAAACAGCGGCACCCGGCGCCCGCCACGAGTTACTAGCCACAAGTCCGGTTTGTATAATGTGTCCGGTTGTGAGGTGGGCTCACACCCGGACACAGGTTTACAAACCTGGACTGTCCGGGTGAATACCCTGCCCATGGCATGACCCATGGGAGGATAATTCCATCATAGGTCCCTAAGGGGTTAAACAGACTATGTTCATATTTGTAGAGCCGGCGACCGGCTTTACAATAGAAGCGATTTTGTCGACTCAACTGTCGCCAGATTGCTTCTATGGGCCGGTAAACTGTCCGCCCAACCCCCCCCCCTGCGTTGCCCAGGCTCCTCTGTTTCCGTTGTGTGTCTGGAACCAGCATCTCGGGTGTCGGTGGGAAGCTAAGGAGGAGAGCGGAGAGCCTCGGTTCACCGATCTCCTCCCCGTACTATGATGCAGATTACATCACTTCCGGACCCATCGCTGTCATTGGTCGGCTCACGTGATAGCAATTAAAGTTTAAAAATAAAACCGTTTTAAAAATAACATAAATGTAAAAATAATGTACATTTTTTTAAAAAGCATTTTATTGTGTTTTGGGCACTAAATTTAACTTAAGTCCATTTTTCACTGAAAAATGGACTTTAGTTAAATCGCATACCAAACTCCCCTTTTCGTTCTGGGGTTGCCTCCTGCCCGGGCACAGGGTTCAAAGCCCGTACTGTCCGGGTGATTCCCGGACGGGTGGCAACCCTATCTGGGGTTAAAGTTTTAGGGTGCAGGTATGTTGAGGGTTAAGTATGTAGCTTTGTCTATGAAAACAGGTTAAAGCCAAAAGGTTGGTCAAAAAGCTTACCTACATATCCCCTGTGTGTCATTGGTTGCATGGAGCTGGACAGGACGCCGGCCAGAGTTTCCCTGCTTGCTAAGAGCCAGGTGTGGAAAGATAAAAGTCAGCTGTCTCCATGGGACCTCAAACGGTTTCTGCGCCACGGAGCACCGCCCCACCCCTTTAGGTGACACCCAGGGCCTGTGCCATATGGGCCATATCCTGGGTGCGCCACTGCTCACTGGCATCTATTCAAACCACTAGAAGCTGCCTGAAGTGTCCTTTGTATTATACTGCTGCAAAGAAACAGCTAAAAAGGTAAGATACATTTTTTGGGGCATGCTGTGTGAATCGGAACACACATACTGTATAGTCAGGGCAGCCATCAGAAATTTTGGGGCCCCTTACATGGCTTTAGGCTGGGCATCCCCGCCCGCAACCGCCCTCCCTCCCAGCTCCTCTTACCTGCACCCCATGCCTCCTCTCCCGTCTGACTGGGCAGAAGTGACGTCACGGCACTACCGTGATGCCACTTCCGGTCAGTCAGCATTCAGATGAGCAGCAGGCCCCAGCTTGTTTCAAAGCCACTGGAGCGGCATATGCTGTATGATGGGGCACACATAACAAACATATAGTGGGGGATTCTCAAATTTGACTGCAAAAGTGGAAATACACTATAAGCTCGTCAGGCACATTTGCCTAAGCTGATGTCATCAGTCTGCTGCAGGCAGGAGGTATCATTCTTCACCATCATCACAGGAAGTCCCAGCCTGTGCTCTTTGTCCCTAGTAAATTAGGCCTCGCCTTGCTGTTTAAAATTGTCCTGCTTCTGGCCAAAATTACATTGCCGTGTCATCTATGGTCAGGTAATTCCTGTAGTAAAACACGTAACTGAACACGTAAATGTTTTCTCTAATGTGTTTCAGACAAGTCTTCCTTACTAAAAATGTTCTGCTGCTGATACTTTTGCAGTGCTGTAGAATTTGTTATTGTTGCAGGTATTTATATAGCACCAACAATTTACACAGAACATGTAGATTTACATCAGTCCCTGCCCTCCAGGAGCTTACAATCATACGGCCACTATCAACACATGCATGCATACACGCAGTGACGTAAAAATCGCCATAGCGGCCCAGGCGGCCGCTATGGGGCCCGGGCACAGGGGGGCCTGACCAGTGCCGCCTGGGTCGCTATGGCATATGGGCATGCTGGCTGTCACAGACACAGCTCAGCAGTGGCCACGGCGCATTTCCCCTCATAGCCACTGCGGAGCTGTGTCAGTGACAGCCAGCCGCTGCGGCAGATGAGGGCGGTGTTCGGAATGGAGGAGGCGGGTCCCGCCTCCTCTTACATCACTGGCCAGCGACCTAAGAGCAGATGGGGCCAGTGATATGACTGGGAAATTGGACAGAGATATGACAATGGAATATGATAGGAAATTCAGTAAATTATAAAAAATTCAATCAGAAAGGCAAATTTTTCAGCTAATAAAGGTAATAATGGTAAAGCAAAAGAAAGAGCAGAGCTCATGCAGTCCCTATACAGCAGGGTTGGAGTGTGAGATCTCTGCACTGAATTCTTGGACCTGCTCACATGCTGTGGCCATTACGCAGATCTCTCACTCTCTCTGCTGGGTTCATTAATTTTATATTATGGAGAATGTAAGAGGAGGAACTGGGACACGCAAGGGTAGGTGGGGACACCCACAACTGCCAGGTGGTCAGGAAAAGACTTGGTGATAATGGCTGAGAGATCTCAATGTCTGAGCATACAAGACATATTAAAATGCAGGGACTGGCTCAGTCCACCAGGCGCCACCTATAAATAAAATCTCACTTCTTTGTGGACTGATCCTTTAAACTATAGTGATAGAAAAGCAGTGCAGGGTTGGTAATAGCAGTTACTGTAAAAATAACTTTACAACATTCAGTTTTGTTTTACTTCTTTTATTTTTTCCATATTATAAAAATAAATAAAGTGTAGGCAACCAATAAAAATACAAAAAATATATAAATACATAAAAAATACAGTTATTATAGAATTTGCAACATACATTGCTACATAAGAAACCACACTTAATCAGTGCTATCTATTCATAATATGCACAGTATATCTGGCAATATATACTGCAGACTAATGCCCAGTTCAGTAGAACCCGTCACTGGTGGCCATCTTATTGGTAGATCCAATGCTCAGTAGGAACATTCCAGGTCACAGTGGACTGGACACACCTAGTGGGATAATGGGCAGTATGCTTCAACGTACTGGTCAAGCCTACAATATGGCAATGTGACACAATATAATTAAAGTACCCTTGTCATCGTACAGTAAAAGATATTCTGAAGGAGAAAAGGGTGGGGAAGTTAGGTGGCGGCTGTATTTTTTCTTCCCCAGTTATGAAGTTTAGTGTAACTTGGAAGTTGAATGATGGCAATGAAGTTCATCATTCATTGGAGATGCCAAGGGGTACAAGGGCACAGAGAAGTACCATAGGGGTTAATAAATACAAGAACAGGAAGTGGTGGAATAATCCAACATTTTGAGTCTTCCAAAATATACTAAACGGTTTTCACTGAAAGAACCAGGTACAGCATCTCCGTTCCCCACCCATCCCTCTAACATGATCCACTTCCTACGGTCAGTGGTGTATTTTGGTTTTGTGCTGCCCTAGGCAAGACTAAACTCGAGCGCCCCCCTAATCTAGATTTTCCCCGCCCCTTCCTGTTTAAGACCAACCCCTTCCTCACTAAACTCCACCCTCTTTAGGCTTCCTTTCTGTACATTAAAAGTAGATAACGAATGCCTATATTTTCACTGTCTTTGACCATCTCCTGTAACATGCAAGCAGTCCCTGACCCTCTCAATTAACATGTCAGCAGTCTCTAACCATCTCGTGTAACATGCCAGCAGTCTCTAACCATCTCATGTAACATCCCATCAGTCACTGACCATCTCTTGTAACATGACAGCAGTCTCTGACCATCTCCTGTAAAATGCCTTGGACGGACCCGCCGCTCTCAGCGAATCTGCCGCTCCAGGCAAACGCCTTGTTTGCCTCGCGGCAGATACGCCCCTGCCTACGGTACAGAATGCTCCGCTCCTGGGCTTCTCTTTACCTTTCTGAATCAAATCACCTGACAGATAAAGTGTATCCAAAGACATTTTCTTGCTCCATTGTGGCCATTGTCGGTTGTCCATTCACACTCCAAAAGGAAGTGAAGGGATATTCCAATATTTATTGCTGTCACAGGAATAGAAGTAAAATTCCCTAATGGGGACACTTGTTTTTTAGTGACAACTAACAGAGGATTTCCATTGGTGTGGAGAGATCTGCTCTTATTTCCTGTTGTCTTCCTGAGACAGAATGTAAAGGAATATCACCACAATGGGACACAGAGAGGAAAGAAAAAAAAATTACAGAGGTTGGACCGTCCCCTACCTCTACGAAAAACGTAAAAAAATGTTGGCTTTAGATATACTTTAGGTGCTCTTTGCAATAGTTAATTAAGGTTATTTTAGGAGGTTTGGGAGTGGGTCATGTTGAAGGTTTGGCTCTTCCCTCCTCCTATGGAGAACGATGTATAGTTGGCACCCTAACAGAGTCTAGTAACATCACTCCTGTTCTGTGTTATTGCTCATAGACCTTGGGCCGGGCACAGGTACAGCCAACAGTGACCATTTTCCTCTCCAGCTTGAAGGTGGGGGCACAGCCTTTCATCTCCTTGTGGACAACCAGGATCTCCTGTCTGATGGGGACTGAGTTCAGGCTGATGTCCACGTTCCCCTCTGCATCCAAACACCCGGTATGGAGACACTGAGCCTCAGCAATGGTAGAGGGGAAACGATTGTTGTTTACATCATAGCTGTGGACGAAAAAAAAACATACATTGTCAGTCATTACGGAGTGACCTCAGGTAACAAATAAAGTCAGTCAGTGAACTTCTAATAGTATCTGCATACAGAACAACTGGACCAAATTCACAACATAATACATTTTACTGAGCTGAGAAGAACACTGAGGTCATCAATGCTGACCTCTCATTCTAAACATTGGTTTTGCTGATCCTCCAAATTCAATCCATAGGGGCTGATTTACTAAAGGCAAATAGGCTGGTCACTAATAGTAGCTGCATACAGAGGACCTGGGCTAAATTCACAACCTGAATTCATTTTACTAATCTCAGAGGAACACCACCACTGCTGACCACTCCTTCTGAGCATGAATCATGCTGATGCTCTAACTTCAATGCGCTGGGGTTGATTTACTAAAGGCAAATAGACTGTTTACATTGCAAAAGAATTTGCAGTTTTTAGTGGACTTTCCCCTTTGTTTAGTGAATGAGGTGAGCATGCAAGGTTCCAGACATTTTCACTTGCTTAATAGCATAATTCGGGTGGGGTCCCTAGGGGTACCCCAACAACCTTCCTAATATTATTGATACCAAGATAAAGTATGTCTAAGATAATGTACGTCTGAATCAAGCATAGATAGAAGGAGAGCTTTTTATAGATAAATGCTGAAGTTTATTAAAAACACCATTTTCCTAATTATTTGCCTTACAAACTGTTCAACTAAAAAAATGTACTTTTAAAATGTAAGCAAACTTTGAGCTGTCCACACAGATCTTATACCCGTCCCCCTAAAAGTTGTATTTTTTGAGAGATGGCAGAGGTAAAGTGTTACCTGTACTCCCATGGAGAGATGGAGCGTTTCCTCACATCGCCACTCATAGCCGGAGCTTCCTGTCCAATAATGTTCAGATTGACTTTCACCGATGAGGGGAACTTTGTACCGTGCGGACATCCTCCTTTCTTCAGGTGACGCAGATCCAGAGCCGCGATAGGGACCAACAGGGAGTCTCCCAGGAGAAAAACCAGTATAGTGAGCTGGATCTGGGGGGAGAAAATGAGGACCAGTCAATGATGTGTAATGGATGACACAACGAGGTAGTTTTCCTATAGAATAGAAGCTGTTCACTTAGCAAAATGAATGTTCACTGAGCTTAGTAAATAAGATAAAGCTACAGACATTAAATCAACCAGATAGCAGAGTGTTCATCGGGTGATGACGGGTACATCTTATTTATTTCCATTCACCTTGCAAAGTGAGAATACAGTGAGCAGCATCTACTTATTTATCTTATCAACTCCACAAGATTGTAATTAATAATAAAAAAAACAGCAGTTTATGGAACAAAAAAAGAGTTGAAGAAATGTTATTTGTGAAATGTTTATTCTACAGATAATTATGTATTTAAAGATTATTGTATTATTATATTCACAAAGCAATTTTGTAAGCTTTATATAGTGTACAAATTTTCGCGATTTGCCTCTTGCTTTTTTTTATTACAATATTTTTCAGTTTCAAGCAACCAAAAGAGCAAAATTGTAGTAAAAATGCATCAAAACGAATTAGAAATGATTGAATTATTATATTCACAAAGCAATTTTGTAACCTTTGCATACAAACTTTCACGATTTGCCTTTTGCATTTAAAAATAAATAAATTCCAGTTTCAAGCAACCAGACAATCAAAATTGTAGTAAAAGATTTATCAAAGCCACCAAAATTCCAGCCATTGGTGCTTCCAACCTTGTGCCACTCAAATGTTGATCATTTGGTCACTCAGAAACAATGGAAACAGCATTTGGTAGATTGATATGGGCCACATCTGTAGCTGAAGTAAGGTTTCCAAAATTGCCAATTGTATGGAAACAGGACGAGAGAAACTTCGACTCAATACAGTTTTCTAAAGCTAGACATGTGTGCATGAATATTGTATTGTTTTTTTTAATGTAATCTGAATAAGTCACTTTTGTTTTGTTTTTAATAAATCAAATCTGTTAGCAAAAATCAAAGGAAAGAAAATTGATCAATTTTGTTTACCTCCTTTTGTTTACCTAACAATGCTGATAAATGTGCCTTTCATATATCTAACAATTCATATTATATTGAAATAATAACTGAAATTAAAATATTCATATTGGAAAAAAATACATCTATTTTTGTAAAAAAAAAAATCAAAATCTGAGCATAGAAAAAAGTTTTAAAAAATGTTTCTTTTAATGCAAAAAAAAATTAAGAAATGCTTGTGTGTAACCTAACCTTTTTTTACTGTCTATATGACATATTTATTATTGTACGGCAATAGAATAAATGTATATATTTTACAAAAGATAATCAAATCTGTAAACAAAAATCAAGGGAAAGAAAACTGATCAGTGCTGTTAAATGCTCCTTTTGTTTACCTAACAATTGAAATCAAAAATATGATTTGAAATTAAATTGAAATTAAAAATGATAATTGAAATTAAAATATTCATATTGAGAACAAAAAAGAAACATATTTTAGTAAAAAAAAAACATTTTCAAGTTCTGAGCATGAAAAGTATAAAAAAAAAAAAAAAATGTTATGCAGAAAAATATTCAAGAAGTGCAGGAATGCTTGTGTGTAACCTAACCCTTTGACTGACTATATGACGTATTTAGTATTGTACAGCAGTACAATAAATGTATACATTTTGCAAAAGATAATCACACGATTAATACCACAAATTGCTGATCCAGGGAATATTCAATTGCCTTAGGAAATCAGGAAAATGTTTTACTTTTCCCATTGGAGAAAATTAGACCATCCTTTATAAGGATGCTGTTTGCCTTCCTGTGGATTTAGTGTTCTGTCTATCATAATAGGTATTTTATAGATTGTTTTCCTACTATACAGCCTTTCTAAAATATTAAATAAAAATGTGTCATTGAGGAAGAAATAAAAAATAAATATATGTGCAATATATCCTTTTTCTTGTGACAAATGGTTTTATATAAATATTAGAAGCCTTTCTAAAATATTGCAGAGAAAAGATATATAGATATATATATATAGATCTATATATATT
>NW_017306801.1:378701-385767 GCF_000935625.1 Nanorana parkeri | reverse complement strand
GGGGGATTTTTTTGTATGGGTATATGGTTTGTATTTATATGTATTTTCTTTTTTTTGAGTAATAAATGATATGCAATATTGAGATTGGATGACATATTTCTTGTTGTGCATCTCCTAGTACTAGAGGTTTATATTTAGGATTTTGTGAAGAATGGAATGATCACTATGTTGCAATCTTTTGCTTGCCTACATTTCTGCAGATGGGAGAAAGTGAAATAAGAACTTTTCCAACTGGACACTTTGTACTTAGCCAAGTAGTTATAAGATGACATCCTAAAAAATATTTGCAGAATGATTTTGCTGCCCTGACTTACAATGTAAAATGATATGATAAAAGGGAATGAAACAACAGGGAACCTCTTACATTTTGATGGTTTGAAAGTAATATCTAATTAAGAAGGATAAAAATAAATAAGGGTCATTAAAGTGGTCCTCACCATGGTGGCTCTTGTGTGGTCCATATTTCTTCCTTATCCTCTATGTGAGTGTCTCTGCAGCAGGTAGATGTTCGGAGTTGTACAGCAGGTAGATGTTCTGAGCTGTATAGGAGATAGGTGCTGTAGGTTGTACAGCAGGTAGATGCTCTGAGTTGTATATCAGGTAGGGACCTCGACATTATATAGCCAGCTCTGTGGGCTTTCCACTGCTCTCTGGCAGTCTGAGGTTTCACTGTAGTGTGGTTTCCTCTATGATATCTCCGTGTCCCCAGCACTCTCTTACTTGTACATTCAAAGGAAAATCTTACCTTGATAAATCATATCGGCAGCGGGCAGACTTCCTGAACTGGAATGTAGGGCTGCTAACTCATAAACCGTATTTGCATATCTCTGTCAGACGTCACTGCAATTGTGTCCTGGTTTTCATTCATAAATGAGCTGTATGTGTGTGAGTGAGTCAAAAAAGCCGAAGTGATGAAAGAACACTAAAGCCACTCAGAAATTATTATTAGTAATAATAATAATGATTATTATTGTTCAACAGTCTGAGTTGCAATACAAAGACAAAAGACAAGAAGGTTAGGAGTGCCCTGTTCATGAGTGCTCACAATTATAAAAAGAAATTATATTAATTTTTGTGACCGCTCCTAACCACCAACTCCAGGTTGGTCATGACCTCTGCTGAATCACCTTCTCAACTGTTTTTAAGCATCTGAATGCTGCAGAATGGATGAATGAAGTGAGTGCCGTTCTCTGCAAAATTATCCTGTGAACCCAGAGGTGACACCAGGACACACTCCGATGTCCATGACACCCTTGGCTTACAGGAAGTGAGCTGAATGATGTTGGGTGTCATTCAACCGAGCAGAGACTGGAAGCACAAGATGTGGGGGGGTAGCTTCTGGTGACCCCTACAATGCAGGGAGTATTGAGATAGGAACAGTGCACAAGCAGGCTGGGGATATGCCTAGCACAAGGGAAGGTCCAGGGACAGTGTGGGGATAGAACAGAATGTCCCTGGAGACTGCTGAAGTTTGTTGAGTGTTACTGGTTTGGTACATTCTGCATCTGGTATCCCCAGCACAGTGCCCTATTAAGAGGCCACTTTATGTCAGCAAAGAGAACCTATCACGGAGCATTCACTCCTCATGCCACTAACCCTTGTTAGTCTTCCCATTAGGGACTGCCATGTGTCATCACTGGGAAAGTGCCTTATATTACTATAGGTTTGTTGTTAGACCAATACCACATTGCAGTCCTGTTTAGTCTTCAATATGAATCCAGAAAATACAAAAGAAGCGTTATCTCACCTGGCCCCTTTACATGCTGCCACCCAGCTTAGCCCCGCCCACAAGATTAAATGTGTCAGTCACTTATTATGTAAAGTCCATTTAAATACCACTAGTCTATCTAACACCACCCACCCCACAGGGTGACAATGCTGCTGTCCAGGGGGGCTGCATTGCTCCTCCATAGAGTGGAGCCCCCCTGAGACAGGAAGTGTGTTACTGGCCGGATCACCGGGTGAAAATAAAGGGAAAAAAGGCTTACAAAAAAGAAAAAGAATGCAGCCGTCTCATCTAAGGATCGGTATTCTGCTATATATTACATTTTTGATTTTAGCTTTCTGGAGACGGCAACCCGCAAATGCAGCAGTGCCGTCCGTCCGTTTTCTTACTACGGGCGGACGGCCAGAGGTTAAAGGAGAACTATGGGGTCAGGGCTTTTCCCCATAGTTCTCATTTGGGTAACGGGAGGACACAAACTAGCGTCCTCCCATCACCCTAGGCTCAGTATACCGCAAGCTCTTTTAATCTGTGTGGTGTTGCGGTTGCCCTCCTATACCAGAGACACGAAAGATGTACTAAATAAAATAAATGATCTAAAAATACACGAGGGTTCCCTGCTTGTGGGTATTGATGTGGAATCGCTTTACACATCGATACCACACGAATGGGGGTTAAAAGCCATAGAACATTTCCTTGATGTACATTTTCCATCGATGGCAACTCAAAGCGAATTCATTGTAGAACTTTTAAACTTTGCCCTACATAACAACTGTTTCCAATGCTCAGGAGTATTCTTTAAACAGATCAGAGGCACATCGATGGGAGCCCCATGGGCCCCATCCTATGCATGTCTCCACCTAGGCCTGTGGGAAGAAGAGTCAATATACAATCACCCCCTATACCTGAGCCACGCAAAAACGTGGCTCAGGTATATCGATGATATTTTGGTGGTCTGGAACGGAGGTGAGGACCTCTTAGTATCGTTCATCAAAGATCTGAATATGAACAATAGAAATCTAAAATTCACTTACACTCAAAGTAATACTAAACTTTCATTTTTGGATCTTTCAATAGAGATCAAAAATCAAAAATTGATCACAAAGACATATAGAAAAGAAACCTCAGCAAATACACTTCTTCACGCAACCAGTCACCATCCCCCTCCCCTGAAGCAGGGCATCCCTACAGGTCAATTTTTTATAATAAAACGCAATTGTAGCAAACATGCGGACTACATTGAAGAGTCCAAAGACCTGTACCAACGCTTCAGGGAAAGGGGATACCCACATAAACTAATCAAGAGGAGTAAAATAAAGGCAAATCAAAGAACAAGGTCTTTTGCAGAATAAATAATTAAAAACGGCAGATCCAATGAGTGAAAATAGCAACTACACACGTATGATAACCAAATATGGTTCTAATTGGGAGAAACTAAGACAACTTCTAATGAAGCATTGGCACATCTTTGATTTATGCCCACCATTATCTAAAATAGTGGGTCCAAGACCTCTTTTGACGGCCCGACGCTCGAAAAATTTAAAAGATAGTTTAGTTAACTCAGAATACACACCTAGCTCATCGAAACTAACATTCCAAAATAATAAAAAAAGACTCAAAGGGATGTACCCCGGTGGGGGCTGCCAGATCTGTCCCTATATAGACAAAACAAAAACTTTCAGGAACTCCGAAAGTACAAAATCCTTTAACATAGTGAGCTTCAATAACTGCAATTCAAGTAAGGTTATATACCTAATTGAATGCCCATGTAAAAAATTCTACGTGGGCAAAACTAAAAGACAACTGAAAGTAAGAATAGGTGAACACCTAAATTACATCAAAAAGAGAGACATAGACAGTCCCCTAGCCCAACATTTCTTGGAACATCATAAGGGGGTCCCAGATGGGCTCAAAGTCAAAGTCATTTATGCATTGAATATCTCCCCCCGTAGAGGAGATTTTGATAGGATCCTCCAACAGTGGGAGAAGATGTGGATCTATAGATTAAATACAATGATTCCGATAGGATTAAACAATTAATGCAGTCTTAATGTCTTTTTATAAGACAAACAGTTTCTAACCTATCTTCACAATGGATCCACACCTTCTCCACTGATCCACATATACGGGGACCATCCATCCTAAGGTATAGGACATTGGTTAAAAGTAGAAATCTGTTTATAATCACGGCTATGTAGAAATTATTTTTCGTTTTATTTTATTTTTTTCACAATAGAGAAATGTAAACTCTATGTTGATACTGTCTAATGAAACTGATAGAAGGTTACATCAAAGGAGGGAGAATTGTACTTTAGAATCTAAACCAATGTAGGTGGATAATAAATGTACAGAAAGGGGCGTGACCCCACTATTTAAGAAACATCTCTCCCAATGTTTGATTATGTCCCGACGAAGCCCCGTACAATGGGAGGGGCGAAACGCGTCGACAGATAGACAGAGATCAAACGTGCAGTCATCACACCACAAGTGGATATATGATCCTGAAAATCTGACCTTAAAGACTTGCCAATCTTGGTAAAATCCGGATTTGGGGCTGGTGGCTCTCATAGACGGACAGACTATATCCTGAATATCCAGGAGACTTCAAAAAGATGCACGAAGTAAAGACACCACTCGTACCTATCGTGGGAGATCAGACGACAACAGATATCTCCCTGAGGAAATAACGAGACGTACCCACACCCAAGTGGACGATTGAATTACACTGGAAAAATCCCCAAACCGCCCGGACTTTGAGAAAACGACAGTAACGTGAGTGATAAAAAGTGTTTATTATATATCCATTAAGGGCACCATTTAAATATCAATCTGAGGTAGAGATTTCCAACATCTACACTCAACATTTGTTTGTTAATTAATGATAATCCAGTGATAGTCTGTCCGTGAGAAAACTCCCCTCCCCTCAAAACAAAAGGATTTGTTACACCCCACCACTCTACTTAGAGTAACACATATCTGATGGGCAGGAAGGAGTTAATTGCACACACGGCTAAACCAAAGTCAGTGGCATCTAACACCAAACAACAGAGAAGTTAAAACTTCAACAACAAATGGAAAACAAAAGGCAGAATAATTTGGGAGTAAAAGCAAAAATAAACCTCTACGAATAAAGAAGACATCTACACAGGAAACATTAAATAAACAAGCAACATCTAGAAAATACCTATCACAATCCAACGGAAAACAGAGAAAGTTAGTGTTGCAAATTATAGATCTGTATAGATTCCTTCACTATATCTGATTAGGGAAATTAGAAGAAAATCCTTCTTTTTCTCCCCCTCCCCTCCCACCCTCTTCTCTCCTATGTTTGGGACCATCCCTTCGATTTTTTGTAGTTCACATAGGCTGACACACGTGTAAAAAGTTAATGGAGGAAAAGAGACCGAAGCAACAGCTATATCGGTCACTTTCCCCCATGGTGGGGATTTAAGGCTAACATTAATGAGGATCGATCCACATATAATTTATGACAGTATGTTTTCTACAATGTTTTTAATGGTAATCAGTGAATCCAATGTGCAATTATATGTGTTTTTTCAATAAAATTATATATTTTTTACAATCAATTGACTGGTCCGGATCCTTAAGTTGACCGCTACTAACCCGCTACCTCTTAACGGGTTAATCCTCTCCTTTTTGTACTAGTTTACTCTGGTCACGGATCGGACGTAACAAGCAATTGTGTAAACCTAATTAGGGCAATTACAATCAGTCGGATCTCCAGGAAGGAACACAACCCTTTTCTACAATATATTACAGTGACACCTGGAAGTGGGGGACATATATTACAATTAGGGATGTCGGAATCGGGCCCTATACGGGGCATTTTGACAAGTACTTGTACTTGTCAAAATGCCCCGATGCCTAGCGCCGAAGCTTGCGCTGTGTTTTTTTCTACTTTACCTTCCGTGGTGGGGTCCCCTGGGCAGGCTGAGCGGAGGAGCGCCGCGTCACTGATGTGGGCGGAGCTCCAGGTGGGGTCCTAAAGTAGGTGGCCGGCGACTGCCCAGAGGACTCCACCTGGAGCTCCGCCCACCGGAGCAGCAGTGACGCCATGCTCCTCTTCGACGACGATGTCCTTCAGTGCCGGAGAGCACCGGCGAGTCAGCGCTGGTCCGGCGGGAGGACTTCCAGGTGGGGTCCTAATTTAGCTGGCAGGCACCTCTGGGCCAGCTAAATTAGGACCCTACCTGGAGCTCCTCCCACCGGACCAGCGCTGACTCGCCGCTGCTCTCCGGCACTGAAGGACATCGTCGCTGCTCTCCCACACAGTGAGTAAAAGGGGGGCTGGGGGTGGCTCACTATTAAGCAGGGCCCAATTGCACATCTACACATCTATTGTCTCCATTGTATTAGCAGTGTGTACCCTATATGTAATACATACATAGAGTACACACTGCTTATACACTGGAGACTATAGATTTACAATTATACTCTGCTAACATGAATGGATTAAATGATCCATATGTAGCCCTGTACTATGGATCCTTTAACCCATTCATGTTAGCAGTGCAGAATTGTATATCTAGTGCTGCATTGCATTCTATCTGTACACATGTCCCGTACACTGCAGTAATAGATTTACAATGATCCCCTGCTAACATGAATGGGTTAAAGGATCCGTAGTACAACTACATGTTATGTACTACGGATCATTTAACCTATTCATGTTAGCAGGGGATAATTGTAACTCTATTACTGCAGTGTACTGGAAGTGTGTGCTGTACATGTACTATGGTTCTTGATTTAACCTATTCATGTTAGCAGGGCAGAATTGTGAGCGCCTCCCACAAGCTGAGCACCGAGACGCGATGCAGCAACCCTGCCCAGCGCCGACTACGAGTGGCACAGTGTGAGGCAACAGGGATCGGAGTGAAACTGTGAGTATGGGAAGCTGGGACGGGGCTGGCTGTAAATCTATTGCTATAGTGTACTGGACGTGTGTACTGTATATATGTAGTACATATATACAGCACATACCTCCACTACACTCCAGCAATAGATGTACAATTATCCTCTGCTAACATGAATAGGTTAAATCATGATCCATAGTACATAACATGTAGTTGTACTATGGATCATTTAAAGTCACCTGTCCCTTTTAAAAAAGTATCGGCAATTGGTATCGGCAAGTACATGAGGAGAAGTACTTGTACTTGTACTTGGGCCTGAAAAAGGGGCATCGGGACATTGCTAATTACAATGAAACCTGGAAATGGGGGAGATATATCACAATGACACCTGGAAGTGGGGGGGTGGGTATATTACAATGACACCTGGAAGTGGGGGGGATATATCACAATGGCACCTGGAAGTGGGGGG
>NW_017306801.1:371702-378558 GCF_000935625.1 Nanorana parkeri | reverse complement strand
GGGAGGACTTCCAGGTGGGGTCCTAATTTAGCTGGCAGGCACCTCTGGGCCAGCTAAATTAGGACCCTACCTGGAGCTCCTCCCACCGGACCAGCGCTGACTCGCCGCTGCTCTCCGGCACTGAAGGACATCGTCGCTGCTCTCCCACACAGTGAGTAAAAGGGGGGCTGGGGGTGGCTCACTATTAAGCAGGGCCCAATTGCACATCTACACATCTATTGTCTCCATTGTATTAGCAGTGTGTACCCTATATGTAATACATACATAGAGTACACACTGCTTATACACTGGAGACTATAGATTTACAATTATACTCTGCTAACATGAATGGATTAAATGATCCATATGTAGCCCTGTACTATGGATCCTTTAACCCATTCATGTTAGCAGTGCAGAATTGTATATCTATTGCTGCATTGCATTCTATCTGTACACATGTCCCGTACACTGCAGTAATAGATTTACAATGATCCCCTGCTAACATGAATGGGTTAAAGGATCCGTAGTACAACTACATGTTATGTACTACGGATCATTTAACCTATTCATGTTAGCAGGGGATAATTGTAACTCTATTACTGCAGTGTACTGGAAGTGTGTGCTGTACATGTACTATGGTTCTTGATTTAACCTATTCATGTTAGCAGGGCAGAATTGTGAGCGCCTCCCACAAGCTGAGCACCGAGACGCGATGCAGCAACCCTGCCCAGCGCCGACTACGAGTGGCACAGTGTGAGGCAACAGGGATCGGAGTGAAACTGTGAGTATGGGAAGCTGGGACGGGGCTGGCTGTAAATCTATTGCTATAGTGTACTGGACGTGTGTAATGTATATGTGTAGTACATATATACAGCACATACCTCCACTACACTCCAGCAATAGATGTACAATTATCCTCTGCTAACATGAATAGGTTAAATCATGATCCATAGTACATAACATGTAGTTGTACTATGGATCATTTAAAGTAACCTGTCCCTTTAAAAAAAAGTATCGGCAATTGGTATCGGCAAGTACATGAGGAGAAGTACTTGTACTTGTACTTGGGCCTGAAAAAGGGGCATCGGGACATTGCTAATTACAATGAAACCTGGAAATGGGGGAGATATATCACAATGACACCTGGAAGTGGGGGGGTGGGTATATTACAATGACACCTGGAAGTGGGGGGGATTTATTAGGCAGCAAATGAACATTTTGTCCCTGAAGTTGATGAGTTGGAAGCAGAAAAAAGAGTCGGGCCTGGGTTGTGGGGAAGAGGACCTTGTCCTCATCACTATGGGGGCATTGTGCTTTTCTAGGGGCATTGTGCTTTCCCCCCGGGAAAGAGCCCTCCCCATGTTGACGCCGTGTGTCCTGGTATGGCACAGGGAGAGGGGGTGCTCCCTTGCCCCCCCCCTTTCCTGATCTGCCAGTGTGCTGCTCGGATTAAGGGTCTGGTAGGAACGTTAGGGGGACCCCACATGGGTTGTTTTTTTTTTTGGATTAGGGGCCTGTTATCAATTGTGAAGGGAACTCCACGCTTTTTTTTTTACGTTGACATTAAACAACAAAAGTTCATTCCGAGTGACATTTTCATTATCAGAAATTCGGATACGTTCGGATTCTGTTATGACTGATCGGTGTATATTTCTGAAGTGGCACAGGGGGACAACCTAATGCAAATCCCAGTTTTTCTTTGGTACCAATCCCGGTGCATGATGGTTCAATACTTTCAGCAAAGGCAAATCAAGCTTGGACTTCAGGGGGTCAACCACAGTGTTAGAGCCTAAGCATAAGAATTAGTGTTAAGATGGGGTGGGTATATTACAATGACACCTGGAAGTGGGGGGGGTGGGTATATTACAATGACACCTGGAAGTGGGGGGGATTTATTAGGCAGCAAATGAACATTTTGTCCCTGAAGTTGATGAGTTGGAAGCAGAAAAAAGAGTCGGGCCTGGGTTGTGGGGAAGAGGACCTTGTCCTCATCACTATGGGGGCATTGTGCTTTTCTAGGGGCATTGTGCTTTCCCCCCGGGAAAGAGCCCTCCCCATGTTGACGCCGTGTGTCCTGGTATGGCACAGGGAGAGGGGGTGCTCCCTTGCCCCCCCCCTTTCCTGATCTGCCAGTGTGCTGCTCGGATTAAGGGTCTGGTAGGAACGTTAGGGGGACCCCACATGGGTTGTTTTTTTTTTTGGATTAGGGGCCTGTTATCAATTGTGAAGGGAACTCCACGCTTTTTTTTTTACGTTGACATTAAACAACAAAAGTTCATTCCGAGTGACATTTTCATTATCAGAAATTCGGATACGTTCGGATTCTGTTATGACTGATCGGTGTATATTTCTGAAGTGGCACAGGGGGACAACCTAATGCAAATCCCAGTTTTTCTTTGGTACCAATCCCGGTGCATGATGGTTCAATACTTTCAGCAAAGGCAAATCAAGCTTGGACTTCAGGGGGTCAACCACAGTGTTAGAGCCTAAGCATAAGAATTAGTGTTAAGAGTTTTAGGGGTTATGGTTACCTATTAAAGGGTTAAATGTTAGGGTCGTGGTAAAAGGCCAAGCCTCAGGGTAATCTTAGGGTACTGTTAGGGTAGGTTATGTTCTATGGGCTTTTCTGAGGGTTAAGTTTTAGGGGGCAGGTGAGTTGAGGGTTAATTATGTGGATTTGTCTACGAAAGCAGGGTAAAGCCAAAAGGTCGGGCACAAAGCTTACTTTCGCTGACCCACAGAGCAGTGCCCCCCCTTCAAGTGGCACCAAAGGCATTTGCCATATGTGCCATACCCTGGATGCGCCACAGCTCACTGGCATCTATTCAAACCACTAGAAGCTGCCTGTAGTGCCCTATGTATAATCCTGCTCCAAAGAAACAGCTATAAAACGTTCAATAAATATTTAAACAAATCCCTTCAGGTATGCTGTGTGAATGGGAACACATGGCAAGCATAAAGTGGTGGATTCTCAAATGTGGCTGCAAAAGTGGAAACACACTTTAAGCTCCAGTCAGGTGCATTCTCCGAGGCTGGGATGATGTCATGAGTCTTCTGCAAGCAGGACGAAGCATTTTCCCAGTCTCCTCTCCCACCCCCTCCCCCCAGTGAACTGTAACTTTGCAACAAGTCACAAGATGAGAGGCTGCAGCAGGGGCTGATCTGTATCAGACATTTATGAACAAAGCCAAGAACTGCACTGACACCCTCATTTACATGATTGTGCCATTTCCAAGCCGGCGTAGATGGTGACCCTGGATGATGCCTGAACAAAAATAGCTCCGTCGTTCTATAGAGAAAAGCAGATGAGGCGTTGTGTGGGGGAGTCCTGTGACCTCTGCGAGCAGTAATAAAAACCTGCAAGTGATACAATTACACAGGCTCTTCTCCTCCTATAGAGGACCGGTTCCCCAAGGCCATTACTCATCGCTGCTCAACCAGTCACAGTTCTTTGATCACATACAATGCTGGATGCATGGTAAAGCACTCCTTTTGCAGCACATTAATACAATGCAGCAGTGTGAAGGGGGCCTTAGGAATCATGGGAAGCAGAGTTTCTGCAGAGGCTTGAACTCAGGCTCAAGCTACCAATTCACCACTAAAATTAAAAAAATCTGCCAGCTATTGTAAGCATTTCAACACCAGATTTAGGGATGATGTTCAGGTTCGGGGATAACACGGGTTCAAGGTAAATCCCGCAGGTTTGAGATGTAGGGGTCCCAGAGAATTTATGTGCAGATTTCCTGGGAGAATTGTTTTAACCGTAATTGAACTATGGCCAGCAGGTTTATGTAGCGCCCCCTGAACTCCAGGAGCATATGGGGGACTCCAGAGGCAAGGTGGGCTAACAGTTCACCTCAGGTATGAGTCCTTAGCCGGTTTGTGGGATGTGAAAGAAAAGTTGGTCACTTTAGGGATTTTGGCCAGAATTTAAAGAGTAGTTCCACTTGTGTTGAGAAAAATCAATCCTCTCTGGTAATCCGTGTACATTATAAGGACTTTAACAAACTTTGCTGCCATTTCCTTCCTGTTTCTGTTCTGAAGAAAAAGCAGTTTGTTGCAGCATGTTCTTTCCAAGCTGATCCCTGAATGGGAGGGTCTGGATCCTGAATGGGAGGGTCTGATCCCTGAATGGGGGGTCTAGATCCTGAATGGGAGGGTCTGGTTCCTGAATGGGAGGGTCTGGTTCCTGAATGGGAGGGTCGGGGATCCTGAATGGGAGGGTCTGGATCCTGAATGGGAGGGTCTGGTTCCTAAATGAGAGGATCTGATCACTTAATGGGAGGGTCTGGTTCCTGAATGAGAGTGTCTGAGCCCTGAATGGGAGGGTCTGGATCCTGAATGGGAGGGTCTGGATCCTGAATGGGAGGGTGTGATTCCTGAATGGGAGGGTCTGATCCCTGAATTCGGGGGGTCTGGATCCTAAATGGGAGGGTCTGGTTCCTGAATAGGAGGATCTGATCCCTAAATGGGAGGGTCTGGATCCTGAATGGGAGGGTTTGATCCCTGAATGGGAGGGTCTGGATCCTGAATGGGAAGGTCTGGATCCTGAATGGGAGGGTCTGGTTCCTGAATAGGAGGATCTGATCCCTAAATGGGAGGGTCTGGCTCCTGAATGGGAGGGTCTGATCCCTGAATGGGAGGGTCTGGCTCCTGAATGGGAGGGTCTGATCCCTGAATGGGAGGGTCTGGCTCCTGAATGGGAGGGTCTGATCCCTGAATGGGAGGGTCTGGCTCCTGAATGGGAGGGTCTGATCCCTGAATGGGAGGGTCTGGCTCCTGAATGGGAGGGTCTGATCCCTGAATGGGAGGGTCTGGCTCCTGAATGGGAGGGTCTGATCCCTGAATGGGAGGGTCTGGCTCCTGAATGGGAGGGTCTGATCCCTGAATGGGAGGGTCTGGCTCCTGAATGGGAGGGTCTGATCCCTGAATGGGAGGGTCTGGCTCCTGAATGGGAGGGTCTGATCCCTGAATGGGAGGGTCTGGCTCCTGAATGGGAGGGTCTGATCCCTGAATGGGAGGGTCTGGCTCCTGAATGGGAGGGTCTGATCCCTGAATGGGAGGGTCTGGTTCCTAAATGAGAGGATCTGATCACTTAATGGGAGGGTCTGTTCCTGAATGGGAGGGTCGGTTCCTGAATGGGAAGGTCTGGTTCCTGAATGGGAGGGTCTGGCTCCTGAATGGGAGGGTCTGTTCCTGAATGGGAGGGTCTGTTCCTGAATGGGGAGTCTGGTCCCTGAATGGGAGGGTCTTGTCCCTGAATGGGAGGGTCTGGATCCTGAATGGGAGGGTCTCGTTCCTGAATGGGAATCACACCCTCCCATTCTGATCCCTGAATGGGAGGGTCTTGATCCTGAATGGGAGGGTCTGGATCCTGAATGGGAGAGTCTGGATCCTGAATGGGAGGGTGTGATTCCTGAATGGGAGGGTCTGATCCCTGAATGGGGGGGGTCTAGATCCTGAATGGAAGGTTCTGGATCCTGAATGGGAGAGTCTGAATCCTGAATGGGAGGGTCTGGTTCCTGAATGAGAGGGTCTGATCCCTGAATGGGAGGGTCTGGATCCTGAATGGGAGAGTCTGGATCCTGAATGGGAGGGTGTGATTCCTGAATGGGAGGATCTAGATCCTGAATGGGAGGGTCTGGATCCTGAATGGCAGGGTCTGGATCCTGAATGAGAGGGACTGGATCCTGAATGAGAGGGACTGGATCCTAAATGATAGGGTCTGATTCCTGAATGGTAGGGTCTGGGATCATTATAATTAGCTGGTGGACTTTCTGTGTTGTAATAAGGAAAGGTGCAGTTTCGGCATCCCTTTAATAGTAATTAACCCTTACGGAGCATATCACCAAAAATAAAATTCCTATTCAGAGGGATGCCTAAAATTATACTTGTATCTTAGTGCAGACTTCTGGGAAAATCAGTCAGCCAATCACAGAAGCAGGAAGTGACATTTCTGCGGGCGCTCCGTACACCAACTGTACAGAACTCTTCCAGGTGACGGATTTAGAACATTACAGCAGCTTCAGTTTTAAATGAAAAGGTAACTTTTGCTGAATTTTGAATAAGATTCACAGATCCCTTGGAGAATTGAACCCGGGCAGATTCACCCATCACTAGTTACCTTTATCAGCAGAGAACCTCCTTTTGATTTAGTGTCACATTGTTACTATCAGGGTTATTCACAAAAGGGTGAAGGGTTTGGAGAAGGCAGGAGAAGTGAACACTCTAAGACAACATATCTGATCTGGAAAGTGAGCTGAATTGGAGAATGTTTCCCAAATCAGCGATGTTGTCCTAGAGTGTTCCCTTCTCCCATCCTATGGAACTCTCTACCCCAACCTGTCCGTCTATCTCCCACTCTGACTGCCTTTAGGTGATCCCTTAAGACTCATTTCTTCAAGGAAGACTATGCCACCTCAACCTAACTACTGAACCATCACATTCTCAAACAATTCATCCCCACACAGCTCCCTCCTCATGTATCACTGGCCCCTCCCTTTTAGATTGCATCGGGGAAGGTGTTAACAGCGATATTTCCGTGTTTGCGGATGACACCAAAATTGGGAGGGTAATAGACACGGACTTAGACACTATAACATTACAGGAGGACCTGGATAAAATAGGGGGAGGGGCATTAATATGGCAGATGAGGTTTAATGTCGATAAATGCAAAGTAATGCACTTTGGAAATAAAAATAAACAAATGGGTTATACAATTATGGGTATGCCGCTGGGGAAGTCAGAAATGGAGAAGGATTTGGGGGTCATTGTAGACCACAAACTGAAAGGTAGTTTGCAGTGCCAGGCTGCTGTAAACAAAGCTAGCAGGGTTTTGTCCTGTATTAAGAAGGGGATGTATTGCAGGGACAAGTCT
>NW_017306801.1:368840-371246 GCF_000935625.1 Nanorana parkeri | reverse complement strand
AATGGGAGGGTCTGGATCCTGAATGGGAGGGTTTGATCCCTGAATGGGAGGGTCTGGATCCTGAATGGGAAGGTCTGGATCCTGAATGGGAGGGTCTGGTTCCTAAATGAGAGGATCTGATCACTTAATGGGAGGGTCTGTTCCTGAATGGGAGGGTCGGTTCCTGAATGGGAAGGTCTGGTTCCTGAATGGGAGGGTCTGGCTCCTGAATGGGAGGGTCTGTTCCTGAATGGGAGGGTCTGTTCCTGAATGGGGAGTCTGGTCCCTGAATGGGAGGGTCTTGTCCCTGAATGGGAGGGTCTGGATCCTGAATGGGAGGGTCTCGTTCCTGAATGGGAATCACACCCTCCCATTCTGATCCCTGAATGGGAGGGTCTTGATCCTGAATGGCAGGGTCTGGATCCTGAATGGGAGAGTCTGGATCCTGAATGGGAGAGTCTGGATCCTGAATGGGAGGGTGTGATTCCTGAATGGGAGGGTCTGATCCCTGAATGGGGGGGGTCTAGATCCTGAATGGAAGGTTCTGGATCCTGAATGGGAGAGTCTGAATCCTGAATGGGAGGGTCTGGTTCCTGAATGAGAGGGTCTGATCCCTGAATGGGAGGGTCTGGATCCTGAATGGGAGAGTCTGGATCCTGAATGGGAGGGTGTGATTCCTGAATGGGAGGGTCTGGATCCTGAATGGGAGGGTCTGGTTCCTGAATGGGAGGGTCTGGATCCCTGAATGGGAGGGTCTGGATCCCTGAATGGGGGGTCTGGATCCTGAATGGGAGGGTCTGGTTCCTGAATGAGAGGGTCTGATCCCTGAATGGGAGGGTCTGGATCCTGAATGGGAGAGTCTGGATCCTGAATGGGAGGGTGTGATTCCTGAATGGGAGGATCTAGATCCTGAATGGGAGGGTCTGGATCCTGAATGGCAGGGTCTGGATCCTGAATGAGAGGGACTGGATCCTGAATGAGAGGGACTGGATCCTAAATGATAGGGTCTGATTCCTGAATGGTAGGGTCTGGGATCATTATAATTAGCTGGTGGACTTTCTGTGTTGTAATAAGGAAAGGTGCAGTTTCGGCATCCCTTTAATAGTAATTAACCCTTACGGAGCATATCACCAAAAATAAAATTCCTATTCAGAGGGATGCCTAAAATTATACTTGTATCTTAGTGCAGACTTCTGGGAAAATCAGTCAGCCAATCACAGAAGCAGGAAGTGACATTTCTGCGGGCGCTCCGTACACCAACTGTACAGAACTCTTCCAGGTGACGGATTTAGAACATTACAGCAGCTTCAGTTTTAAATGAAAAGGTAACTTTTGCTGAATTTTGAATAAGATTCACAGATCCCTTGGAGAATTGAACCCGGGCAGATTCACCCATCACTAGTTACCTTTATCAGCAGAGAACCTCCTTTTGATTTAGTGTCACATTGTTACTATCAGGGTTATTCACAAAAGGGTGAAGGGTTTGGAGAAGGCAGGAGAAGTGAACACTCTAAGACAACATATCTGATCTGGAAAGTGAGCTGAATTGGAGAATGTTTCCCAAATCAGCGATGTTGTCCTAGAGTGTTCCCTTCTCCCATCCTATGGAACTCTCTACCCCAACCTGTCCGTCTATCTCCCACTCTGACTGCCTTTAGGTGATCCCTTAAGACTCATTTCTTCAAGGAAGACTATGCCACCTCAACCTAACTACTGAACCATCACATTCTCAAACAATTCATCCCCACACAGCTCCCTCCTCATGTATCACTGGCCCCTCCCTTTTAGATTGCATCGGGGAAGGTGTTAACAGCGATATTTCCGTGTTTGCGGATGACACCAAAATTGGGAGGGTAATAGACACGGACTTAGACACTATAACATTACAGGAGGACCTGGATAAAATAGGGGAGGGGGCATTAATATGGCAGATGAGGTTTAATGTCGATAAATGCAAAGTAATGCACTTTGGAAATAAAAATAAACAAATGGGTTATACAATTATGGGTATGCCGCTGGGGAAGTCAGAAATGGAGAAGGATTTGGGGGTCATTGTAGACCACAAACTGAAAGGTAGCTTGCAGTGCCAGGCTGCTGTAAACAAAGCTAGCAGGGTTTTGTCCTGTATTAAAAAGGGGATGTATTGCAGGGACAAGTCTATAATTTTGCCACTTTATAGATCATTGGTTCGACCTCATCTGGAGTACGCGGTCCAGTTCTGGTCACCAGTACTAAGAAAAGATGTCCTTGAGTTGGAAAAAGTCCAGCGGAGGGCAACCAAACTAATTAGGGGTATGGAGGACCAGAGCTACGAGACAAGGCTACTAAATTTAAACATGTTCACATTGGAGGTGAGGAGATTAAGGGGGGATATGATTTCCATGTACAAGATGTTCTATGGTGGCAGCAGCATTAGCGATAAACTAT
>NW_017306801.1:365660-368445 GCF_000935625.1 Nanorana parkeri | reverse complement strand
TATATTGTAAAGCGCTGTGAAAACTGTTGGCGCTATATAAATCCTATGTAATAATAATAATAATGATAATAATAGGAAGAAGAATGGTAAAGTACAAACACTGCAGAAGAAAAATCTGAACTTTTGCAGTCCCTATACAGCAGGGCTGGAGTGTGAGATCTCTGCACCAAGTCCTTGGATCTGCTCACCTGCTGTGTTCATTATGCGGATCTCTCACTTTCATTTATTTTATATTATGGAGAATGCAAGAGGAGGAGCTGGCACACACAAACGTAGGTGGGGACACCCACAACTGCAAGGTGGTCAGGAAAAGACTCGGGGATAACGGCTGAGAGATCTCAATGTCTGAGCATACAAGGCATATTAAAATGCAAGGGCAGACTCAGATCACCAGGTGCCACCTATAAATACAACTTTTGTGTGGACTGATCCTTTTATCTATAGTAATAGAAAAGCAGTACAGGGTTGGTAATAGCATTTACTGTAAAAACAACTTGACAACATCCAGGTTTGTTTTACTTCTTTTATTTTTTTTATATTATAATAAATAAATAAAGTGTTGACATCCATAAAAAATACATAAATATATAAATACTATAAAATTTGCAACATACATTGCTACACAAGTAACCGCACTTAATCAGTGCTACCGATCCATAATATGCACGGTATATCTGGCAATATATACTGCAGACTAATGCCCAGTTCAGTAGAACCCGTCACTGGTGGCCAGCTTGTTGGGAGATCCAATGATCGGCTTTTCAGCTCACTGGGAACATTCCAGGTCACAGTGGACTGGACACACCTAGTGGGATAATGGGCAGTATGCTTCAATGTACTGGTCAAGCCTACAACATATCGGGGTGACACAATATAATTAAAGTACCCTTGTCATCATACAGTAAAAGATATTCTGCAGGAGAATAGGATGGGGAAATTATTTTGGCGGCTGTATTCTTTCTGCCCTTAGTATGAAGTTTATTGTAATTTGGAAGTTGAATGATGGCAATGTAAGAAGTTCATAATTCTCGGCAAATTGGAGATGCCAAGGGGTACAAGGGCACAGAGAAGGGTTTATAAACACAAGAACAGTAAGTGATGGCATAATCCAATATTTTGACTTTTACAAAATACACTGAAAGAACCAGATACAGCATCTACCTTCCCCACCCATCCCTCCAACATGATCCACTCCCTATAGTACAGAATACTCCACTCCTGGACTTCTCTGTACCTTTCTGAATTAAATCATTTGACAGCTAAAGTATATCTAAAGCCATTTTCTTGGTCCATTGCCAACCTTTGTCGGTTCTCCATTGACACTTGGAAAGAAAGTGAAGGGATATTCCAATATTTTAAGTTGTCACAGGAATAGAAGTCAAATTCCTCCCCAATGAGGACACTTATTCCAATGACAACTAACAGAGGATTCCCATTGGTGTGGAGAGATTTGCTTTTATTTTCTGTTGTCTTCCTGAGACAGAAAGTAAAGGAAAATCTCCACAATGGGACACAGAGAGGGAAAAAAATTGACAGAGGTTGTACCATTCCCTACTCTATCCAATTTTTTTTTTTTAAACTGTTGGCTTAGGATATACTTTAGGTAAACTCTTTCCAATAATTAATTAGGGTTATTTTAGGAGGTTTGGGATTGGGTCATGTTGGAGGGTTGGCGCTTCCTTCCTCCTTAGGAGAACTATGTATGGTTGGCACCCTAACAGAGTCCAGTAACATCACTCCTGTTCTGTGTTATTGCTCATAGACCTTGGGCCGGGCACAGGTACAGCCAACAGTGACCATTTTCTTCTCCAGCTTGAAGGTGGGGACACAGCCTTTCATCTCCTTGTAGACAACCAGGACCTCCTGTTTGATGGGGACTGAGTTCAGGCCGATGTCCACGTTCCCCTCTGCATTCATACACCCGGTATGGAGACACCGAGCCTCAGCAATGGTAGAGGGGAAACGATTGTTGTTTACATCATAGCTGTGGACAAAAAAAAACATACATTGTAAGTCATTATGGAGTGACCTCAGGCAACAAATAAAGTCAGTCAGTGAACTTCCAATGATATCTGCATACAGAACAACTGGGCCAAATTCACAACCTGAATACATTTTACTAATCTCAGGGGAACACTGAGGCCGCCACTGCTGACCACTCCTTTTAATAATGCTGATCCGTCAACTTTAATAAACTGGGGTTGATTTACTAAATGCAATTGGCTCTTCACTTTGCAATTCGCAGGGGACTTTCCTCTTAGTTTAGTGAATGAGTTAAAGCTCTGCTGATGTCCATCACCCAATCATTTGCGCATGAGTGGGTATTTCGTTGCAGCATTCACCAAGCTAAGGGAAGCTGCCCATGCAAATTCCTTTGCAAAGTGACCAGCCTATTTGCCCTTAGTAAATCAACCCATTGGGGGTGATTTACTAACCTAAACACACGCACGCACCAGGTGCGTGTGATTTTCACACAGCAAAACGTATTTATCAACCAAAAAGTCTCTAAAAGCATATTTCCACTAATGCCATATATGGAAAAATCATGCACATGATGCATATATAATGCTGCTTCACAGTTTAGACAAAAATGGTTAGCTCATGCATTTACATTCCTGCATTCATCAACGCAAGCCACACAACATAGAGCTAATTTACACAACATCACCTTGTAATTCATGCTTGGCTTTGCACAACACACCTGCTGGGTGTGTACACACTACAAAGGTGTTTAGATTCCACCCATAGATCATGCTGGGAGGGAACACACTACAGAGGTGTATAC
>NW_017306801.1:359486-365263 GCF_000935625.1 Nanorana parkeri | reverse complement strand
AAGGGGATGTATTGCAGGGACAAGTCTATAATTTTGCCACTTTATAGATCATTGGTTCGACCTCATCTGGAGTACGCGGTCCAGTTCTGGTCACCAGTACTAAGAAAAGATGTCCTTGAGTTGGAAAAAGTCCAGCGGAGGGCAACCAAACTAATTAGGGGTATGGAGGACCAGAGCTACGAGACAAGGCTACTAAATTTAAACATGTTCACATTGGAGGTGAGGAGATTAAGGGGGGATATGATTTCCATGTACAAGATGTTCTATGGTGGCAGCAGCATTAGCGATAAACTATTTAAAATAACTCCATTACAAAAACTAGAGGCCATCACCTAAAACTGGTGGAAACAAAATTCCAGCACAAGGGGCGAAGGGGGTTCTTCACAGTAAGATCAGTTAGGGTCTGGAACTCACTGCCACAGGCAGTGATTTCAGCTAAGAGTGTGGAATTGTTCAAGAAACTTTTGAACGATTTCCTAAGGGACCGTAATATACAGGGGTACAGGTAATATACAAGGGTACAGGTAATATACAGGGGTACAGGTAATATACAGGGGTACAGGTACTCCTAGAATGAGATCCTAATAGGTTGGACTTGATGTACTAATGTCTTTATTCACCCTCAAATACTATGTAACTATGTAAGCCCTCAGGGGCAGGGTCCTCCTTACCATCTTGTCTTGAATTGTATTGTAATGTCTTCCTTATATTGTAAAGCGCTGTGAAAACTGTTGGCGCTATATAAATCCTATGTAATAATAATAATAATGATAATAATAGGAAGAAGAATGGTAAAGTACAAACACTGCAGAAGAAAAATCTGAACTTTTGCAGTCCCTATACAGCAGGGCTGGAGTGTGAGATCTCTGCACCAAGTTCTTGGATCTGCTCACCTGCTGTGTTCATTATGCGGATCTCTCACTTTCATTTATTTTATATTATGGAGAATGCAAGAGGAGGAGCTGGCACACACAAACGTAGGTGGGGACACCCACAACTGCAAGGTGGTCAGGAAAAGACTCGGGGATAACGGCTGAGAGATCTCAATGTCTGAGCATACAAGGCATATTAAAATGCAAGGGCAGACTCAGATCACCAGGTGCCACCTATAAATACAACTTTTGTGTGGACTGATCCTTTTATCTATAGTAATAGAAAAGCAGTACAGGGTTGGTAATAGCATTTACTGTAAAAACAACTTGACAACATCCAGGTTTGTTTTACTTCTTTTATTTTTTTTATATTATAATAAATAAATAAAGTGTTGACATCCATAAAAAATACATAAATATATAAATACTATAAAATTTGCAACATACATTGCTACACAAGTAACCGCACTTAATCAGTGCTACCGATCCATAATATGCACGGTATATCTGGCAATATATACTGCAGACTAATGCCCAGTTCAGTAGAACCCGTCACTGGTGGCCAGCTTGTTGGGAGATCCAATGATCGGCTTTTCAGCTCACTGGGAACATTCCAGGTCACAGTGGACTGGACACACCTAGTGGGATAATGGGCAGTATGCTTCAATGTACTGGTCAAGCCTACAACATATCGGGGTGACACAATATAATTAAAGTACCCTTGTCATCATACAGTAAAAGATATTCTGCAGGAGAATAGGATGGGGAAATTATTTTGGCGGCTGTATTCTTTCTGCCCTTAGTATGAAGTTTATTGTAATTTGGAAGTTGAATGATGGCAATGTAAGAAGTTCATAATTCTCGGCAAATTGGAGATGCCAAGGGGTACAAGGGCACAGAGAAGGGTTTATAAACACAAGAACAGTAAGTGATGGCATAATCCAATATTTTGACTTTTACAAAATACACTGAAAGAACCAGATACAGCATCTACCTTCCCCACCCATCCCTCCAACATGATCCACTCCCTATAGTACAGAATACTCCACTCCTGGACTTCTCTGTACCTTTCTGAATTAAATCATTTGACAGCTAAAGTATATCTAAAGCCATTTTCTTGGTCCATTGCCAACCTTTGTCGGTTCTCCATTGACACTTGGAAAGAAAGTGAAGGGATATTCCAATATTTTAAGTTGTCACAGGAATAGAAGTCAAATTCCTCCCCAATGAGGACACTTATTCCAATGACAACTAACAGAGGATTCCCATTGGTGTGGAGAGATTTGCTTTTATTTTCTGTTGTCTTCCTGAGACAGAAAGTAAAGGAAAATCTCCACAATGGGACACAGAGAGGGAAAAAAATTGACAGAGGTTGTACCATTCCCTACTCTATCCAATTTTTTTTTTTTAAACTGTTGGCTTAGGATATACTTTAGGTAAACTCTTTCCAATAATTAATTAGGGTTATTTTAGGAGGTTTGGGATTGGGTCATGTTGGAGGGTTGGCGCTTCCTTCCTCCTTAGGAGAACTATGTATGGTTGGCACCCTAACAGAGTCCAGTAACATCACTCCTGTTCTGTGTTATTGCTCATAGACCTTGGGCCGGGCACAGGTACAGCCAACAGTGACCATTTTCTTCTCCAACTTGAAGGTGGGGACACAGCCTTTCATCTCCTTGTAGACAACCAGGACCTCCTGTTTGATGGGGACTGAGTTCAGGCCGATGTCCACGTTCCCCTCTGCATTCATACACCCGGTATGGAGACACCGAGCCTCAGCAATGGTAGAGGGGAAACGATTGTTGTTTACATCATAGCTGTGGACAAAAAAAAACATACATTGTAAGTCATTATGGAGTGACCTCAGGCAACAAATAAAGTCAGTCAGTGAACTTCCAATGATATCTGCATACAGAACAACTGGGCCAAATTCACAACCTGAATACATTTTACTAATCTCAGGGGAACACTGAGGCCGCCACTGCTGACCACTCCTTTTAATAATGCTGATCCGTCAACTTTAATAAACTGGGGTTGATTTACTAAATGCAATTGGCTCTTCACTTTGCAATTCGCAGGGGACTTTCCTCTTAGTTTAGTGAATGAGTTAAAGCTCTGCTGATGTCCATCACCCAATCATTTGCGCATGAGTGGGTATTTCGTTGCAGCATTCACCAAGCTAAGGGAAGCTGCCCATGCAAATTCCTTTGCAAAGTGACCAGCCTATTTGCCCTTAGTAAATCAACCCATTGGGGGTGATTTACTAACCTAAACACACGCACGCACCAGGTGCGTGTGATTTTCACACAGCAAAACGTATTTATCAACCAAAAAGTCTCTAAAAGCATATTTCCACTAATGCCATATATGGAAAAATCATGCACATGATGCATATATAATGCTGCTTCACAGTTTAGACAAAAATGGTTAGCTCATGCATTTACATTCCTGCATTTATCAACGCAAGCCACACAACATAGAGCTAATTTACACAACATCACCTTGTAATTCATGCTTGGCTTTGTACAACACACCTGCTGGGTGTGTACACACTACAAAGGTGTTTAGATTCCACCCATAGATCATGCTGGGAGGGAACACACTACAGAGGTGTATACACGTTCGTGGTGTGTTTATAAGGTTAGTAAATCAACCCCATTGAGTCACTGACCTGCAGGAAGCATACAAATAAGGAGTTTCAGACTTTTTTCACTTACTTTATAGCAAAATTTGAATGGGGTCCATCGGGGTCCCCCAACAACCTCACTACTGTTATTGATCCTAAGATAAAGTATGTCTATATCAAGCACAGATAGAAGGAGAGCTGTCAGCATAGTTAGTACACTATTAGGAAGCAATGCTGTAAACAGAAGTTGCTAGGCTACAAGGGGCAGGGATGCATCAGCTTAAAAAAAACATACATTGTAAGTCATTATGGAGTGACCTCAGGCAACAAATAAAGTCAGTCAGTGAACTTCCAATGATATCTGCATACAGAACAACTGGGCCAAATTCACAACCTGAATACATTTTACTAATCTCAGGGGAACACTGAGGCCGCCACTGCTGACCACTCCTTTTAATAATGCTGATCCGTCAACTTTAATAAACTGGGGTTGATTTACTAAATGCAATTGGCTCTTCACTTTGCAATTCGCAGGGGACTTTCCTCTTAGTTTAGTGAATGAGTTAAAGCTCTGCTGATGTCCATCACCCAATCATTTGCGCATGAGTGGGTATTTCGTTGCAGCATTCACCAAGCTAAGGGAAGCTGCCCATGCAAATTCCTTTGCAAAGTGACCAGCCTATTTGCCCTTAGTAAATCAACCCATTGGGGGTGATTTACTAACCTAAACACACGCACGCACCAGGTGCGTGTGATTTTCACACAGCAAAACGTATTTATCAACCAAAAAGTCTCTAAAAGCATATTTCCACTAATGCCATATATGGAAAAATCATGCACATGATGCATATATAATGCTGCTTCACAGTTTAGACAAAAATGGTTAGCTCATGCATTTACATTCCTGCATTTATCAACGCAAGCCACACAACATAGAGCTAATTTACACAACATCACCTTGTAATTCATGCTTGGCTTTGTACAACACACCTGCTGGGTGTGTACACACTACAAAGGTGTTTAGATTCCACCCATAGATCATGCTGGGAGGGAACACACTACAGAGGTGTATACACGTTCGTGGTGTGTTTATAAGGTTAGTAAATCAACCCCATTGAGTCACTGACCTGCAGGAAGCATACAAATAAGGAGTTTCAGACTTTTTTCACTTACTTTATAGCAAAATTTGAATGGGGTCCATCGGGGTCCCCCAACAACCTCACTACTGTTATTGATCCTAAGATAAAGTATGTCTATATCAAGCACAGATAGAAGGAGAGCTGTCAGCATAGTTAGTACACTATTAGGAAGCAATGCTGTAAACAGAAGTTGCTAGGCTACAAGGGGCAGGGATGCATCAGCTGACCACCTAGGATTTTTTTATAGCCCAAGAAAGACTGCATTAGTCATGCAGGGTTAGTTTCAGTGCTGGCCGGGATGACCAGGAGCTCTGAAGGCAACAAATCTACTAAGACTGCTAAACTAATTCTCCGTACTGCACAACCTGCAAAGGGGGATCTATGACTAGTGACAATGAAAGTATCCCCCTGTACATCTGATGTCAGCTTATATTGATTGAAAGTTTCACAGGGGGTACAGGGTCAGTGTTAGCGGCGACCTCTGCAATCCTTAATATTACAGTGAAAGACAGATAGAGAGAGAGAGAGAGAGAGAGAGAGAGAGAGAGAGAGAGAGATAGATGTGTTAACTTCACATTTTCTATGTTCAAATTGCTTCAACAGCCTCCCTGATGGGGACCCTTCCACCCCCAGGCCCCATAGCAGTCATTCAGCTATTGTTATACCACTGTACACAAGGTTAAATTTACTTTGGAGATTTTCTATGTTTAAATTGTCTCAACAGCCTCCCTAATGGGGCCCTTCCACCCCCAGGCCCTATAGCAGTCATTCGGCGTCAATGGCTATTGTTACACCACTGTACACGAGGTTAGTATCTACTTTGGAAACTATGTACAGATAGGTTTGGTCTAGCTGCTTTCTTTGAGGATTTTCGGAGTAGTGCAGAAAACCGTTACTATTTATACTTTGAATGTTGTTCCTTTTTTTTTTGCATTGTCAATAGTGAGCTTTTAAGTGACATTTACAAGGTAGAAATATAATTGACTGAAGCTTAAAGAATATTTTTCACTGTAATATTATTTAATGGAGGTCTTTGTATTGTTATATAGAGCTGTGCTGTATGGTAGAGCCGGGCAAATCTCAGGACCGGCTGAACGGGAATACAAATCATTTGGCAGATCGAAGAGTTCCCCTCTGTTT
>NW_017306801.1:358584-359426 GCF_000935625.1 Nanorana parkeri | reverse complement strand
CTGATTGTTTTAATAGTATATTACGCTCTTAAGGATACATAGGGGGGGGGAGGGGGGTTTATAGATAAATGCTAAAGTTTATTAAAAACACAATTTTCCTAATTATTTACTTTACAAATTATTCAGCTAAAAAAAATTAACTTTCAAAGTTTAGGCAAACTGTGAGCTGCCCACACAGATCTTATACCCGTCCCCCAAAAGTTGTATTTTTTGAGAGATGGCAGAGGTAAAGTGTTACCTGTACTCCCATGGAGAGATGGAGCGTTTCCTCACATCGCCACTCATAGCCGGAGCTTCCTGTCCAATAATGTTCAGATTGACTTTCACCGATGAGGGGAACTTTGTACCGTGCGGACATCCTCCTTTCTTAAGGTGACGCAGATCCAGAGCCGCGATAGGGACCAACAGGGAGTCTCCCAGGAGAAAAACCAGTACAGTGAGCTGGATCTGGGGGGAGAAAATGAGGACCAGTCAATGATGTGTAATGGATGACACAACGAGGTAGTTTTCCTATAGAATAGAAGCTGTTCACTTAGCAAAATGAATGTTCACTGAGCTTAGTAAATAAGATAAAGCTACAGACATTAAATCAATGTTACTGTTACTTTATCTATCCTCGCACATGATTTGGAATTCAGAGTGAACACCTTATTAACTTCCATTCACCTTGCAAAGTGAGAATACAGTGAACAAAGTCTACTCTTTTATCAAATCAACTCCACAAGATTGTAATTTGTAATAACAAAAAAAATCAGCTTATCGCACACACAAAAAATGCAGACAAATATATTATTTGTGAAATGTTTATTCTATAGAAAATTATGTAATAAAAATGATTGAAT